>NC_088979.1:168268426-168568426 GCF_963932015.1 Anas acuta | reverse complement strand
CTCTCTCTAAATCAAAATGGAGGTATACAACAGGGATGTTCTTCAATTTAGCAGCTAACATAAGCACTAAATTTTAAACTCTGTTTATACACCAGCAGATTAGAAATTAATATAAATATCCTAAACCTGAAATCAAATAACCACCAAGCCTCTTCATTCTTAGTGACAAGAACTGCATCAATTTGTTAGCATAAGTGTATTGCTATCCGATATATGACATGGTTATTGAACAACACCACAGTAACTTCAGTAATTACATCTCAAGAGTGAGATGTTTAGCAAGACTGTCAGATTCTTCCTACAACAATAATACTCTTGGTAACTGTGACAGAGAAAAACCCACAATCAGCTGCTGAAGAACTGCATTTTGGTTTTGATAGTGACCAGAGTTAAACCATTATTACCTTACCAAGGCATAGCATTTCCATCCCACAGCCTCCTGTGCGGTTATGACAAACAGTCCAAGTGCTTTTCCAGCTGTAGCACAGCCATGCTAGCAAAGGCACATGCTCAAGAGCCAGCGTCTCGTTCCTGTCTGAATTCACCTCTCCTAGATAAGAGGTGTGTCATATGAGGATACAAAAAAAGGGCTGCTTTGAACTTAGAGGGAAAAGTGGTCCATGGAAACAGTAGTACAAGAAGCAGAGAGGTTTCTCTGGACTAACCGCAGTGGCTATGCAGACTAGGGTTGGTGCTGGATGGCCCACCCGTATGGATAGAAGCTTCTCCAGGCAAAACGAGTGGTGAGGGAACAACGTGTTTTTTGGCCCACCGGATAGTTCTGTTCACAGAAATTTCATAATGAATTACGAATTTGTAATATGTTGCTTTTTTTTTTTTGTTTGCTTTTTTCATTTGGTTGGGTTGCACAACAATGCCAGAAAACAGCAAATCAAGACTGTGTGTCTGTACATAAAATAAGCCAAACTTTCTAGTATTAGAAGACTAAAAGTATTCATCACATTACTTTTACAGATACTGAGCATACAAAAAGATTAACCTGAGTAATCTCAACACAGATGGTGTCATCTGATTCTTCTAATAGCTGGAGCTACTATAAATTTTTGTCAGTGACCAATTTGTAATTCTTCTCTCTGTGGTTTATTTTTTACTCTACATATCAAGGACTGAAAGCATCAGGCCACACAGTCAGAAAAACAAACATGCCTTACCCTCTCTACATTTCTTGAGATGGCTCAGAACAAGGCTTACATGTATACAGGAATAAAATTAATGCAACCATAAACTTTTGTTTTAGTCCACCTAGTTTTTGACTGTGTGGGAGAATATGGTGGTGGGGAAAGGCAAAATCACTGCCACTGAGAAATATTTAAAAATGCCACACTATTTGGATGGGTTCTTATTTTTAAGGTATCTTTTCTTATCTTTAATTTTTGCTTATGTGCTTCCTGTTTTCTGAATTTGCGCAGATGTCCAGACACATGGAATGTAATACAGTACGGAACATCTGCTTAGAAAGAAATTGGAAACATACAAGACAAGTTTTATTATCTCCTATTATAGGTAAAGAATCAAATTACAAGCTCAAATTCTTATATGAAAGAACAATCAACTTATTTTAATTAAAATGGATTTAGAATGTAACATATACTTAAATCTTAAGTGTCAAAATGACAGAATTACAACTCATAATCCCTGAGCAAATCTTGGCAGAGAAATTCAATTAGAGGGAAAATTATTGATAAATTTATAAACCACTAAAACATCTGTCTTCAGTTAAATACGAATATTTTAATATATTAATCTAAGAAGATGGAGATTTAATGGAATCAATGGAACAATAGAATCATATATAATATAAAACTTTTTTTTTCATTGTTATCTACAAAAAAAAAAAAAAAGTGCCACTACCTTGCACCATGGTGGGAATAAAGACACAGTGCAAATATCAAACTCATTCAGCAATGCATTCTAGTTACAGCACACTTATTTTCTGAGCTAGCTATGAATTTCTAGTACTTTCATTGATGCCTTTCTTCAGGAGAGTATGTATGTTGACTGCCACCTGCATTGCTTGAACATTTGCAACTTCCTTACCTTTGGATAAGGACCTGTTCTACATTGGGACACCCCAACCTGTCAAGCTGGAGGTTTCTGCAGGAAGGACAGTGGAAACTTCAGCAGAAAAGGCACAGTGATGAATGATTCAGTGGCCTCAACATTCACAGCTTCTTCAATACTCATTTCAGGGCCTTTCAAAATCAAATCTCTCTGCTTCCACACACTATCATTTTTTTTGCTTGAGTGGGAAATGGGTAGAAGGTACTTTTGAGCTGGATCTTAAATCCATAGTTACCTCAAATCTGTATGTCCCAAAGTAGGCCACATAAAAAGTGTCTCCTTTTGAAAATTTTGCTTTGTGCTATAAGTGACCGAGTCTTAAAGTGAAGAAGGGCCTGTGCTTCCAAATTGCTTGCCAGGACACCTCTGTGTGTGTGTGTCTCTGTTAGATACAATCGATGAAGAAAGGACAGAGCTCCATTACAACATTAGTTTCCTCTCCATTCCTGTCTGAGCTGGATGAGGGCCTGAGTAATGCTTCTCCCTTGCTAGTGGAAATGCTGCAGTGTAGAACAGCACAGAGCTTTGACATTGATGCGGCATTCTGATTTACAGAACTTCTTCCCATAATTGTGATGGATTCACGTCCAGCTTCCTATTTCCTTTGTTGAGAAACTACCACCAGGAGAACTCTGGCTAATTAGCGTTTGCTTGTACAGAGGTGACACTCTTCACAAAAGTGCAGCCTGACTGCTCTAGTTTCTCCACTTTCTACGGTTACCAAAATGAATCAGGAAGGATTGATTACAGAATCGATTCCATTTGTGTATCTCAAGGCAGGAAGGAACCATTAAGAAAAATTCTCTCCCTAATCTCCTGAGTGACATAAGCAAAGAAATGTGATATAGAAATAACTGCAGCTACAGCGTATCTTTTAAATAGATATCCAACAGAGTTTTGAAAGCACCAGGTGATGGAAAATTTGCTACTCACACTGGTAATTTCTATCTGAATTTGAGCAGATAAGCCTTCAATCCCAAATCCCCATTATACTACCAACATTCAGAATCTCCTTGCAGATACATAACTGTAAACTCTGATCACATCAGCCCTTAATCTTCTTTCCATTTTAGATTAAGAACTGCCTGAATTGTTTAGGTTTTTGTCATTTAAGGTATATTTTCCAGCTCCTTCCAAAGTTTCATTATCCTCTTAACCTGTGGCTACCAGCTGAGTTTTAGCAATAGTGCCATTAGAACCCATTTTTCCATCTGAGTCATCATTTCTCTTTACTTAAGATCATTTGAGTTGCCTGCTGTGGTCTATAGTTGTTACATAATGTAACATCATAGTTGATATAAAACATGAGTTTTCCTTTTTATGACATGGAGCCAAGACCACTAGTGTCATGGCAAAACTGAAGTAATAAGAAACAGAAGAAATATAGCAACAATGTCACAGTTTTGGATAAACTATTGTGCAAACATTCAAAAGATGGATTGTGCTTTTTCAAATATATATTACGAAGACTGAAATTCCATGCAGCAAATGTGCCATATGGAGGAACGGGCCAGGGAAACCTTTCCTAATACTTGGACTAATGAGCAGTTGAACGATGCACTCACTCTTTCTACTTTGTAGTATGCAGGGAGGTTCAGCATGACAAATGTGTTTATCAAAGTCTGTGTGGAAGATTAGACGACCCTTGGAAAATGAGAGTGAATGCTTCCTGTGGAAGTTATCTATTGCCCTCTGTACTCAGTGATCAATGATTCGTTTATGGTTTGCTTACTCTCTACCTTTGTGGAAAACCACAGCCCCAGAAATGCCGACATCTGGAAGACAGTAGTTCAAAGACATGCTGAAAGAATGCAGAGCTATGAATATTTTAAGAAGTGGTCTGATAATGACTCATCCTTTTTCTATACTTCATCATGATATAAAACTAGGTATAAGAATGGCTTAGGGGTGAATTCACTATGCAACAACTACTGACAAGTAGAATGCACTGAATATTTTTATTAAGTGTTTACAATAGAAAAAAATGCCTCTGACAAAAGGACCATTAACTTGCTCAATATTCAGTATGAAGAAAACATATTGTCAAAATCAAGGAAGAAGCAGGATTGAAGAACTACAAAATAAGCTACCGGCTTATATTAACATTTGCTGAATCACAGGAATACTGATAACTTTAGCTGCCAAAAAGCATTTAAAATCCACAAGGATTTACTATTTCTGGTAGAGAAGTTTGCCAATAGGAGGAAAAAAAAAAAAAAAAAAAGAAAGAACGGGAATAATTCAGGCGTTTCTCAGCTGCTAACCTGTGCTCTGTAACTCTAATCAATCTCTGTACTTATTCCCTCAGGTTTAATGTATGCATAATGAACTAATGGCAAAGAGGAATGAAGACAGATGCATTCATTTGCATGAAGTAACTTATTATGTAGTCAAGCTTACTGAACAAATCACTGCAGTGAAACAGTAAAATGCACAGCTGCAAGAATGCACCTATATGATTTTCTCTGTTGTCTAAATTGCCAGTGTATGTCTCAATTATCATAGAAATTGAACTGGTGTCATATTAGTACACATTAATATTGCATGTGTTAGCCTGTGATCAGGCACTGGGCATCTGCAACTGGCATTAATTTTACCCGAAAGGACTGGTGTTCAAATCTTCTTTTTTTGTTGTATTACTGTACTGCTCAATTGCTTTGAAAAATTGTGATAGGTTCAGTCACATGACTAAAGCAATCACGACTGCATAAATCTTACATTGCTTGCCTGTCCCAAATATGATACCAAATGCATTAACCTAAAATAGCTGGGTTCCATGGCTCCTATTTTCAGCTGCTTTAATGCAGAAAAGCACCATGATTTAGACTTGATAGTTAAAAAACTGATCCCTGCCTTCATTTTTCTATGTCAGATTAATACTTTGACAATAAAAACCATTAGTTTCCTTTTAATTCATTAGTTCCTGGCAAATAAAATGACTGGCAATCTAATTATAGACTCAAATTTTGCAGATGTAACTTCTGAAATCTTTCAGGATGTCACTCCAGTCCTTAACTTGTATCGGGTACTCAAATTTAACAGCTTCCAGTTTTCCTCCTAACCTACAGCCTATCCTATAGTTTGGATGTACATATAAAGCATGCCATATGCCAAACATGCAGGCACATTTAGTGTTTCTGCCATATTTATAACCTCACTTACCTTGCCACAGTTAATGAGAGTATATCATGCCAGTTTTAATGCACCTTATGAGACTTAGATTTATGCCAACAAAATGTCTGGCTAGGATCCATTTTTACTCATACACATGAAATAATCAGTTCATTAAAACAGACTAAAATAGGTGCAATTTTGGATTTCTTAGGATGAATCTCACTCATATCCTTCATAGGAGAGCAGGAGAGGATGCTGCTGGTATCTAATATTGCACAGAGCTATTTATCTAACCTGGAGCATTCTCGAGAATCACTGAAAGCAAAAGTTTCTAGACAGGCTCTACCATAACTCCCACAATTTAGCTTATTCTCCTCCACAATTTCTTTGACTGAAAGAAAATGGCAGAGGTAACCTCTGCCTAAATGAAACTATCCAGTAAACCCATTTGTCCTGTTTTTTTTTTTTTTTTTTTTTTCCTTAGCTTTTGTAAAGCATGTTCAACTATTCTGTGAATTTTTCTTCTAGGCTTGCTCTGCATAAATGTTTTGCAGATCCCACCTCCAAAAAAACCCATAAAAACATTTCTGTTAAGGGCAGATTTACATTTAAAAAATCCCCCAACATGACTATACAAGTGTGGATACAATGTCAAACCCTCTGGCAGACATGAAGTCATAACAGGGGAAAAAAACAAAACAAAACAACAACAACAACAACAATAAAAACAATAAAATTTAGACCAATTTGTCAAGCAAAAGAAGAGAGACACTATTCCCATGTTGATGTCATCATACCTACCCTGAAGCTCTGCTCATTTAGAAATATTGCAAAATTCATACCCCCGACCAACACAGCTGCGAACATTTTCCAGGAAAGACCTAGTTTTCACATCTTACAGAACGCCTGCAACAAGAGTCTCTGCTCCAGATTTTCTTTGCCTCCTTGGTTTAGCAAAGTCTGGAGCAGACAATCCTCAGGCCATTACAGTTCTGCACAAGCATCATGTTTTTCCCCACTAAAGACCCAGGACAGATGATGACTTTTACTTAAGACGCAGCAGTCATGTTAATTCCCAATTCTTCCAACTCATAATGGAGAGAGAGATACCCACCCCATGCTAACTGCTACCGTCTGGTAAGAATATTTAGTATTGTTTTGACATTGCAACATTTTAAAATGTATACACATTAGAAAAATACAAGATGCCCTGATGTCTTTTGATCCCCAAAAGATGTTGACAGTGCCAATTACTGTCAATGTTATTTGTATAGTGTGGCAGATATATTAAAATGTGTACTGGATCTGCATATACAATGATCTAGACCCTACTCCAACTTTCTACACAGAGAAAATGGGGATGATAAAACATGTCCAGAACTGGTCAAAAATACTCATGAACTGCAAATACCTTTAACTCAAGCCATGAAAAGCACATTTTACTGTACATTATAACCATGCCCAACTATTATTCTAATTGGCTAGTACTTAATCTAGACTATCTTCCTTAAAACAGCTTGTCTGTTTTCAGTGGTGTGGGGTTAAGTAAGTCAAGCTCGATGATTTTTTATTACATTCCCATCCACTATATACTCTGTGTTACACCATTACTTTTTGTTAGCAGCTAAGGAATAATGCTCCTGGATTTTAATGGTCTCATTAGGGTTTCCTACCATTCTCATCATAAAATTACAGAAATTCCTTACTAGGCATCTGTTTTTATAGCTACAAGTTCGTAATGACTTTCAAATACACTTACTAATTTTTTTAATTTTCATTTCTAGAACTAATAACAAATAAGAACTCAAACTGAAAACTTTTTGGAAAAGTATGTGTTTACTCCAATGTGAACATATTCCATTTATGTTATTTAAAAAAATATTATTTTCAATTGTACTGCAGCATTAGTTATTTTTGATAGATTTGGTCTATGTTCCTGCAGTCCTGATCTAATAGTAAGATTTCCTTATATGACCTCTATCAATTTTCACTTCTCACTTTAGTTTACAGAAGCACCACTCTGGAGATCAATATTCAGAGTATATTATCAGGTATGATCGTTCATGGTTTGTCAGTGATACCTAAAATTCAGCTGCAGCATGTGTCCCGTACTTTTCTATGGTATTACTTTTTTCTACCATGGAGGTCAATGCTCATTTTCTGTATCATTTATCTGACAAGTATTTGGGGCCACAATGTCATCTAAGATGGGAAGAAGGTCTTGGCAGGATCTTGTCTACCAGTTAAGTATTAAGCTGGCTCGTTTTGCTTCGCTGATAAAATCAATTAGCATTAAAGATTGGCACTTGTTCACACCTGGATTGATATTCAGTGTCCTTCCACCAATGTTTTCTGTGGATAGGAGCACTGAAATCTCTCTATTTTGGCCTCATTCCTATTTTCTCCTATGAAAATATATTTTTTTCTTTTTTCTGTTTCTTTTTTTCTTCTTTCTTTTTTCTTTTTTCTTTTTTTTTCTTTCTGTACTCTTGAAAAAAAAAGAGAAGCAGAAAAGCTTGTTAATAAGTGTGTCTTTGTGACTTTTCTGAAGAGCCTTCTTTATGTGCTTCTTCACACAACATTAGTGGATTCCCAAGACCACACAGACAGAAAGTGGGAATGGTACCTGGTCAAGATTTATGTGGACAAGGATAATAAATAAAAAAGATAAACATCTTCATTCTACTAGCCTATATTTCACCTAGAAAGTTAATAAAGTCTCCCACTCTAGAAATGTCAGAGATATGAGTAGAAGTGTATCAGTAAATTAACTATGAAGTTAATGTGGACAGAAAGGATTTGGGAATCCTGGTAGGTTATCAAACCCCTCACTGGGCAGAATAATACAAACCATGAATATATAAACAAGACAGTTTTACACAGCACTTAGCACTCCTTTATATTTAGTGACCATCACTCAGATACTTTACCTTGTTCTTGTGACATGATTCAACAAAAATATTAAAAAAATAAAGACAGGGCTGGAGAACCAGAAAAGAGGTTTCAGAATAGTTAGGGAAATGTGACCGGGTCCAAAAGACCCCAGAAACACAATCTCTTTACTTTAACAAGGGGAAGATTAAAAGGTGATTTCATAATGAAGTACCTATAAAGGATGAAATGAATTTTAATTAAAGATGACTCTATCATGAGGGGAAGCAGAATCTACACATATTCAGCCAAGAAAACAAAAAGGTGAAGCTAATTGACCACAAAAGGCTGTGGTGGATTTTGCATCATATAAGTATGACAAATGTCACTCTAAAATATAATTTAAATACAAAATGCAAAAAAGTAAATATAAGTAAATTCAGGGAAGTTACATGCTTTGTTCAGATGGCCACCAAGGTCTCTTCTGGCCCAGCAACTGCATGTAAATTCACAGTAGGTACAGTAAAAATTGAAAGGATAAACTCTTTATTCTTACCACTGCACTTTTAAATACAGAGAAAACAAAAGCTAGTTTGTAGTGATGTTATAGGTAATTAGTGGTCTTATGGCTTTTACATAAAACAGGTCTAACTCCTTTATTCTACACTATGAGGCACAAATGAATCCCTCTGTCAGCCCCACACACCAGGGGTGTGCTAAGAAAGATGCACAAGCATCAAAATGTATTTGTCTCTTTCAATTTTAAGAGAAAGCATGGAAATGCTATTAAGCAAGCAAATTAACAGCCATTTCTTTACCAACATGAAACACATTCAACTACTTCACATCAGACAAATGGACATAGAATTTTGTGACAAAAAGAAAAAAAAAATAAAAAGTATTAGATTCTGATGTTAAAATCAAGGTTTGCTGGGAGAGCTTTGAGCTACTGATACAGTCAAAAAGAAGAGGCAAGCTATTATCCAGATCTGGGACAGCATATTTTGGTGTGACAGAGCTGTTATCTTGGGAGGTGATATATTATTCCCTTGCTATCTTCATGCCCTGAATTTATAATCGCTGCAGAAACTGAATGGGAGATTCAGAAAAAAATATGATGGAAAGCATCCATTTAACTCTGGTAAAGAAGTATTAGAAAATACATGAGGAACATCATTAAAAAAGGCAAGTTAATTATCTATAACTGTATTAATAAAATAATCTAACTGTAAATGATAAAAAATATTCTCAACTTCTCTCTGCTGGGGAAGACTAACATGTCATCTAGTCCTGTTCCATCACAGAAAGAAGGAAAAGGAGGCACTGAGAGCTTGGCTACTTTGTACAGTCCAGTCCTGCTACACTTCCCATCATCCAGTACTGTGGTATTAGACAGCACATTGCTCCTCAGTCGTTGTAGTATTTATTTGTGAATCTCTTGCCAATTCATTTATTCAATTCCTTTTGAATCTGGTGACTCAGTCTGCATGCACAGGTTTGCTGCTTACTCTTCCTCTCTGGTGATACTGGATCCAGGAGGATCCTCCCGGCTAAATGATACAGAAATCAGTTTTTCTGTTGAACCGACATTTTTGCACCAATATCAGACTGATAATAATTCAGGTGAGAATATCTAAATAGATTTCCACCCAAGAGAAAAATGATAAAGCATGAAAAATTTCTAACACAGCATTTCCTAATTTCTGAATAGATTGAGAAACCTGAGCATCCTCATGAATATTCTCCTCATATAATACCATTTTTCTGAAGATAGCTCCACACACACACACATTTCCCCTCTCCAAAATCCCAGCCTTGCTATCACGTGCAAATGTAGCAGTCTTCAAGAGGTCAATATCAAGCTTTAGCTACTCAGTTACCTAAAACAACAAGGATAATGTTGTAATCAGCTGTAATCAGCTGTTCCTCTCCGTGAGAGACAGTCAAAGTAAAGTTGTTTCACAGCTTCTTGGTGGGCAGCAGAGGTTATTGGGATTGATGAGTCTTGTGTTCAGCCAAGAATTGACTGATAGTTACCCAAGCACATGGTTACAGACCTCACTGTGCTTGTCTTTCACCATGACCTTTAAGAAGCATACGGCTTTCCTTTCACTCTCCAAACTCACCCAGCCTACTGACCTTCCCTTTCAAAGACTGCCTCCATATCTCTTTCAGCCTAGTCTTGATCATCTTTATTCCTATCTGCTTGATGTTTCCTGGTTTCTCCCTCCTCACCTGGCCTCTACAGCCTGCTCCTTCTTCCAACTGAAGTCTCTAAAGAATAATTTTTCAACAGAAATCACTAACATTTTGATTAAAATGAATGAAGCCAACCATCACAGGGATGCGTTCCCTTTGTGGGTTCAGAAAGTATGTTGAAGTCACACTGAAAAACACCCAGGAGATGGGACCCCCAACCACAAGAGACACATGGATGCTCCCCAACCAATTTTCAGGTCCCAGGCTCTACTGACATACTGACAGCAAGGCAAGGACTTGGACTTCAAACTAACAGACAGTCAATGGAGTACAATGAAGTAAAGGATGGTGTAGAGGCTGCAAGCACATTCGCTGAATACAGAACCCCTCTCTCAAAATTGCTATCTCTGCCCTAAAGTGTGTGTGTACAAAGGCTAAATGGCTGCAAGAGGTTTTTTAATGTTCTTAGAGATACTGTATTGGGTTTTATCTTTATCACACTACAAATAGCTAAACTGATTTCGCTGGGAAAAGATGCTGCAGGAATATATTAGAGTATTATATTTTGAAACCCCCACATTTGGTAAAATTATATATGACTAAACCCAATTGTACATAAATGAAGGTGTTCAGTATTGTCAACAATGAATACGGCTATCGGCCATGCCCATAATTAACATTTATATAAAACTGAAAATATTTTGAAGATATTTAACTTTTCAGACCTCATCACAACCGTCTCATATCAGTTGGATACTTCAAAAAGTGCATGTTCCTCATTATTGCCTTGAATGCATTTTCTTTCTCATTTATCATGAAAGGAATGAAGTTAGATCTCTCTTCTAATCCTTTTCAGTATTGAAAAGCATTAGCATGGTAATGTTTTGTTGCTGCTCTGTAAATAAAATGCATAAATAAATCACCAGCAATCTAGTTTAGGTAAGAACTCGGTGGGCTTTTTTCATTTTCTGTGAGAGAAATTTCCTTTGAGTTCATCTGTGTATGAAACATGATTACATGAATGACATATATGAAATCATTCCAATAAAGTTATTTGGGTGGAAGGGAGGAGGGATAAGGAAGCAAACTCTTTTCTTTTGATATTAAAAGTGAAAGCAAATTCAAGAATTTCCAGCCTTGAGGGATGCTGCACAGACCATTTGATAAACCTCCAGTGGGTTAAACAAATACCCAGTGAAGAAGGAAGACTGTAAATGATAAAGCAACTACAGCCGCTCATCAAACATGAAAATCAGCAAATGACTTTGCAGATATAATAAATGCCTCAAGTGTAGAAAAGCTTACTACTTTGTAATCTGCATTTCACAGGTCAGAAAATTTGCTTCTCTAGGAAATCACCCAAGATATTTACTATGGTATGTGTGACTGCAGAGGTTATTGTTAATGGATTTCAAATGCTGGAAATCTTCAATGGCAAATCTGAGCATTCGGTGTTGATTTTAAAAAGGAAATAAAATGAGACAAATGTAAATGGAGAAAAAAAAAAAATTGTAGATGCGTGTTTCAACTTCCTGGCTCTGCATTTAGTGATGTGGGGTTTGTGTGCATGTTGCTGCAGAAGGTGGCTGTCCGTGGCACCTTCTGACCCCTTAGCAGGGCTCAGAAAGTCAAAAATTAGTAGAACTCCCTCAAAAAGCAGACAGGATCATTTCTATCACCTATGGTTCACTAACACTGGAGTCTGAAGGGCCTGTGCAGAAGGAATGGGACCAGGTTAACTCATGCAAACACGAGAACAGCTGGTTTTGAATATGCGCTGTCTTGCTAATCACAGAGGAAACCCAAACTCATTGTGGAGGTCATTTGTCCATCAGATTTGTCAGTCACTGTGTAACTGGCTCAGATCTTAAGAGTCGGGCTACGGCAATAACCTGTGTCATCTTCTGTCCTGAGCAATGTCATTTAATGAAACTTTTATCCTCAGATCACATCACAAGTCCATAATTTTTTTTTTTAATCCAGGTGGATTTTTTTTTTTCATTTCCTGCTATCTCCTTGTATTACTTTCTATATTTCTCCCTTATTTCTAGGATTATCTTGTAAAAGAAAAATAATACACAATATGTATCCCAGTATTACGTTAAGCTATATAGACCTTTTTCTCACTTAAGTTATAGCATATTACACACAAAAGTTAAATTCAGTTACTGCAATTTTATGTTAGCAGCTCAAGTATTGCATATAGTTTAACACTCAATTATTTTCTTAGCTCTTCACAACCTTTGCCTGCTTTCTTATAGCAAGATATTTTTTATCTTTTGGTGTAGTCTGAGACACAACAGGAACATTTGCTCCACAGCAAGCTGTGGGTCAGGGAGGGGAAAAGGAATACTTTGGTGTTTTTGTAAAGATAGATGACACCTGTATGTGTTCAGAGCCAATGGCCAGCAGAAAACTGCTTCACTCCTTTCAACTGCCACATGCATTGTATATTTAAGCATTGCAGAGACAGAAAATCCCCAGGACATTAATTATTGTTACTACAAGAATTTACTATGACTTGACTTCTCCTAGGAGTATTTTGTGTCCTAAGTCATTACAGAGGACACTACATCATACAGTAATTATTTTTTGCTGTCAGCTCTGTAAATATTATCCTTGCAAGGCACCTTGCAATTTTTTGGCTTGCATGTGAGCCCTTCTAGCTCAGTAGTTCAAAACTTGGCCAACTCTAAAATTATGTTGGGTTAACATCTCGTTTTTGTACTAAACTTCTGTTACCAAACTCCTCAAAAAACTGCTAATACCAGAGCTAGAACCACCGAGCAGATGCACATTCATCCTGTGTACATTCGTCCTGTGTTTTCCCTTCAGTTAGGTGGCTAGCTCTGTTTTTGAGATCAAACACAGTGCTGAAATAGGAAAGCTGCATTATGGCGTGCTTCAAAGAATCAGGTAGACTGGAAAGAAGGTGCAGTATTCATGCAGGTACAAAGGAACTGAAAAATCTGGCCGGTTTCATTTCAGACGTGAAAGTCTCGACAATTTTCCTTCAGAGCAGAGTGACCTATTTGAACAACTGACCTCTTAATACATCTGTGCAACTGCATAGAAAACATGCAAATGACATTTTAATAATTATAATTAATATCTAATAATATAATTGTATAACTGATATTAATAATAATTACTGGTTAGAGAGAAACACAGGCTTCCATGGTGTAGAAAACGTCAAGGGAATATTTTCTAACACCTATTTTGGACTTTCGTGCTCTTACTCTGTAGCATCACTGTAATATCTGTTCAGCAGATGAGATGTCACTGTGGGGCAGAAGGTGGCTGGGGTAAGCTTTGGGAAGGTGCAGCACTCCTGGGGGGTCTTAGGAGGTGAACAGGAGGAGGAAACAACAGTGGGTCATAGACAACATCATGGTGAGGGCCAAGGGTTGAAGAACCTTTGGCTGGGTGTGCTCAGCAGTGCAGAAGGCAGGCAGCGGTGCTGTTCTTCTTCCCCAGAAAAAAAGGCAAGTTTTTCTGTTTGATGAATATTCCCACTACGCCTCCTAGTTATTTGGTGCTGGGTCTTTGAACAGGAATTTACTTAAGAGGGAGGCAGCTCCAGCACTGCAAACCTCCCAGCTAGGCTAAATCTCCAGATTCACAGATAGCTCAAATAGCTGTACCAGCACGCGATTTGCATTACAGTTGTTTTGAACCCCTGAACACTTTAAGCCATAATACTTCACATTTCTAGAAGTCTCCCATAGCGCAGATGTCTGAATCAGTAGATGCGAGAAGCTGATGTTTTATTTTTAATTTAACGTCAAATAGATTGGGTACGAATAAGCTTTTCCCTTAAAAATACCATTTTCACCCAACCAAAGCTATTTGCAGGATTTAACTGAAACTTCTCATGGTTTCAGCCAACAGAAATAAAACAAAGAGAAGCTGAAACATTTCAGCTCATTAAAATTTGTGAGGGTTTTGACTACGTTTTTTTCCTTTAATAATAGAAATTTCTTAGACTCAATAAAAAGCACTTACAAAATCGAACCAAAAACAAAATTAAAATCTTGTTTAAGATTTTATGAAAAAAATTAATCAGCTTCAGATGTATTGCCTTTTTCTTGAAGAAGAAATTATTTTTATGCTTGTGTCATTTCTTTCTCCTCTACCCCTCTCCAGTTTTCAGCGAGTGAATTGGAAAGAGACAAATACATAAACAAATGAAGTGAACAACTTACACAGCATTAGCGTCGACAGATTTCTCCATATTGTTTAAACAGATAAGAAGGTATTGGACTTTAGGCTGGAAAGCGTGGGAACAGCTATTCAGGCCTGTCCACATTTGGCAGTGAGAACAGGCTTATCTTTAGGCATTTGTTACAGTCTGGATTTCAAAATGCCTCTTTCACAGTGTCATTAGCTCTTGACATTTTATCACTACCGTTGGAATATTTGATGTCCTTTGTAAAGCCCCCCCAGGAATAAGAGACCACGAGAAACACATCTTTGATTTGAGTGCTATTGACCCAAACCTTCCTCCATGCCAAGCACAGCTTTGGACGCTCAGCATGCCAAGCAGGAGGGATAGTCCAGGAACCCATGGCCACCTAAACCTAGGGATGGGATAACATGAGTATTAGGTACTTTATTTTTAAATGGCAGACGTTTCTAACTGCAACTGTGATTTTGAGGAAAGGGCCTTACCTGTGAATTTTGAAACAGTGATCGCTTTCTGGATGAGGCACAGTATACAGCCCTACAGCTTCTGTAGCCTACTACATGGGCAGAGTAGCAATAACATTTCATTATATGCTGGTGAGGGTCTAAATTTGAAGATTCAGAGAAGAAAATATGTTTCTTACATCGTAGGCTGCTTGTCATGTTGATGTTACCTCAAGCCTCGCTTCTATAATTAGGAAATTCTGACTGTAAGGCTAAATAATGTTTTGAACAATCAAATATGTATATGAGATATATATATATAAAACTACAACACCTACACATCTGCAAAATTTAGTCCAGGTTTCCAACTGCAATTATATTAATGCATATAATTTGAATTAACTATAATTTCACCAGTTCTGTAAATCCCCTTGAAAGGATCTGTTGCTTGTTGATTTTGTGCCATGTGAAGACATGATAAATATGACATGTACCCTCATCACATGAATAATGGATTCTGCATCTTAAGCAAGCCAGTTCTGCTCCAGAGAGATGCTTAATCTATTCCCTGCTTCTGGGGATGAAAGGAATTAAACTCAGTGCACTGATTTCACAGTATGTGCTCATTTGACTTTAATTATAAAATGATTATTTCAACATTTTTTTTTCCCCTGTAAAATAAACCAAGCTTGAGAACCATGTAACCTCTATAGAATTACATTACTTCTTTGTGCAGTTGGTCTTTGCTCATCGATACTGCACTTACAGTACAGTTACACATGGAAGGATAAAAACAACATCTTGGGGCTTACAGTCGGTATGGTAGTTTCAGATCCCACAGCAATAAAAGCTCCTTTGCTGGCACCTGGCCAAAGGAAGCAGCACTGGAATCCTCTTAAGTGAATATAAAGGTCACAAGGAGGAACCTTCACCAGGCGCAGGGAGATGACTTGATCTCATGCTACTCTGGAAGATTTTGATCATGCAGCCTGGAAATATATATTTATTAGCATTTATTAATGGACTGTTTGAACCTGCGCAAAGCTCAGAATAGGATCATCTTCCTTTCTAAAAACAAACAAACAAAAACCAAACTAATAAAAGTTCTCTTGGTTTTAATGGCCAGACCAGAGCTTTCCTTGGGAACAGGACATCTGCAGTCCATGCCTCAGGAGTGACAGAGCATCAAGTGGCTTGAACAGCTACATTGTCAAAGGCAATGCCATGCTTCAAGCTTGAAAAAAAAAAAAAAAAAAAAAAAAAAAAGCTTTTTGGGAAGGTAATGTTCTATCAGGCATACCATCTGAGGGGAATAGCAATGAATGCTTTCCATGCGGTGTAGAGTGTATGCTGATCACTGATGGTAACACCAGCTGACATCTTTCCATCCAAGTCCTGAAGAATGTTACCAGGTTCAAAGGATCGCATCTTCCATTTCAGAAACTATTCAGAGCTGACCTACATACTGTCAACATTCAGATCCTGTCCCCAAGCAAAACCAAAAACAGCTGTGCTACTGCCTCAAACTAGTTAGTGTTGCTAATACTAGGACTTCCTGCTGCTGCCAAAATGCTTGGGTGGGATGTGTCTGCATCTCTAGTAAGGCAAGCCACAATGCATCTGCACATCTGTGCACAGATAAAGATGCTATTTACAAGGTGCTAGCTTATCTATAATATGTGAGGCCAAAATTTCTAAGTGTCCAAAGTGATATAAAAGTTTAGGAGTTATTTTCAGAAACCCCAGTAAACTCTCAAACGTTGACTTTATCAGACTGCTTAGTCTGATAAATGTATTCATGTATCTAAACCCACAATATCCACTGTGCTAGAATGGCAATTTGTCAGGGCATGAAAAAGTTTAAATTATTTCTTTTACTGTTTTTACTATTGCCCCAGCCAAATCTCATTTATACTTTAGGGGTCCTAAGATCCAGAGATCACAGAATCACAGAATTTCACAGAATTTTCTAGGTTGGAAGAGACCTCAAGATCATCGAGTCCAACCTCTGACCTAAAACTAACAGTCCCCACTAAACCATATCCCTAAGCTCTACATCTAAACATCTTTTGAAGACTTCCAGGGATGGTGACTCCACCACCTCCCTGGGCAGCCCGTTCCAATGCCTCACAACCCTTTCAGTAAAGAAATTCTTCCTAACATCTAACCTAAAACTCCCCTGGCGTAACTTTAGCCCATTCCCCCTCGTCCTGTCACCAGGCACATGGGAGAACAGGCCAACCCCCACCTCGCTACAGCCTCCTTTAATGTACTTATACAGAGCAATAAGGTCACCCCTGAGCCTCCTCTTCTCTAGGCTGAACAAGCCCAGCTCCTTCAGCCGCTCCTCATAGGACTTGCTCTCCAGGCCCCTCACCAGCTTCGTCGCCCTTCTTTGGACCCGCTCAAGCACCTCGATGTCCTTCTTGTAGCGAGGGGCCCAAAACTGAACACAGTACTCGAGGTGCGGCCTCACCAGAGCCGAGTACAGGGGGACGATCACCTCCCTAGCCCTGCTGGTCACAGTGTTTCTGATGCAAGCCAGGATGCCGTTGGCCTTCTTGGCCACCAGAGCACACTGCTGGCTCATATTCAGCCGACTGTCCACCATCACTCCCAGGTCCTTCTCTGCCTGGCAGCTCTCCAACCATTCCTCTCCCAGCCTGTAGTTCTGCTTGGGGTTATTGCGCCCCAGGTGCAGGACCCGGCACTTGGCCTTGTTGAACTTCATACAGTTGACCTCAGCCCATCGGTGCAGCCTATCCAGATCCTCCTGCAGAGCCTTCCTACCCTCGAGCAGATCGACACACGCACCTAGCTTGGTGTCATCTGCAAACTTACTGAGGGTGCACTCGATGCCGTCATCCAGATCATTGATGAATATGTTAAAGAGGACCGGCCCCAGCACCGAGCCCTGGGGGACGCCACTAGTGACTGGCCTCCAACTGGACTTGGCTCCATTCACCACAACTCTTTGGGCCCGGCTATCCAGCCAGTTTCTAACCCAACGAAGCGTGCGCCAGTCCAAGCCAAGAGCAGCCAGTTTCTTGAGGAGAATGCTGTGGGAGACGGTGTCAAAAGCCTTGATGAAGTCAAGGTAGACCACATCCACAGCCTTTCCCTCGTCCACCCAGCGCGTCACTTTGTCGTAGAAGGAGATCAGGTTCGTCAAGCAGGACCTGCCTTCCATAAACCCATGCTGGCTGGGCCTGATCGCCTGCTTGCCCTTCAAGTGCCGCATGATGACTCCCAAGAGGATCTGCTCCATGAGCTTCCCTGGTACTGAGGTCAAACTGACCGGCCTGTAGTTCCCCGGGTCTGCCCTCCGGCCCTTCTTGTAGATGGGCGTCACATTTGCTAGCCGCCAGTCAGCTGGGACCTCCCCCGATAGCCAGGACTGCTGATAAATGATGGATAGGGGCTTGGTCAGCTCCTCTGCCAGTTCTCTCAGTACCCTTGGGTGGATCCCATCCGGCCCCATCGATTTGTGGACATCCAAGTGCCGTAGCAGGTCACCAACCAGTTCTTCGTGGATGGTGAGGGCCACATCCTGCTCCCCGTCCCCTTCCACCAGTTCTGGGTACTGGGTATCCAGAGAGCAACCGGTTTTGCCGCTAAAGACTGAGGCAAAGAAGGCATTGAGCACCTCCGCCTTTTCCTCATCTCTTGTAACTAAGTTTCCCCCTGCATCCAGTAAAGGATGGAGATTCTCCCTAGTCCTCCTTTTTGTGTTGATGTATTTATAAAAGCGTTTTTTATTATCTTTAACGGCAGTAGCCAGATTGAGCTCCAGACGAGCTTTGGCCTTCCTAATCTTGTCCCTGCACAGCCTCGCTACATCCTTATAGTCCTCCTTAGTGGCCTGCCCAATTTTCCAAAGATTATAAACCCTCTTTTTTCTCCTAAGCTCAAGCCACAATTCTCTGTTGAGCCAGGCTGGTCTTCTTCCCCGCTGGCTCATCTTTGGGCGCATGGGAATAGACCGCTCCTGCACCATTAGGATTTGCCTCTTAAAGAGCGCCCAGCCTTCCTGGACCCCTCTGCCCTTCAGAACCGCCTCCCATGGGACTCCACCAACTAGTGTCCTGAGCAGCCCAAAGTCAGCCCTCCGAAAGTCCAATACAGTGGTTTTACTGGTTCCCTTCCTGGCCCCGCCAAGAATAGTGAACTCCACCATTTCGTGGTCACTCTGCCCAAGACTGTTCCCGACAATCACATCCTCCACCAGTCCTTCTCTGTTTGTGAAGAGAAGGTCTAGCAGGGCACCACCCCTGGTAGGTTCACCCCTGGTAGGTTCACTAAAGATGCAACAAGGCATGAAGATAGATGTCTTCACAGTATCGAAAGCTGAAGAACATACATAAGCCTAGATAATTTTTTTTCAGAACACCTGAAATTTAAGAGTATATCTCACCAGACACTTGTCAGTATTGTCTCTCTGAAGTATCTCTGACTCATGTACAGCACACAGAAAAGATTTATTTGTAATACACCACAAAACTTCCAGAGTATGGAGCTTTAAAAACATATAAATAAATAAATTAATTAATAGTCACAATGACTACTCAGCATTTGACATTTCTATTTTTATCAAACGATCTAAAGAAAAATTACACCAGTACAACTTTCATCAAACCTTCTCCTTTAAGAATATGACTGAAAATCATTAGGTGTTCTCATAATGTTATATGAAATCATGAACTTTAGTCTGTATTCAGACCATAGCATAAGTATCTCTCAAATACAGTAACCACTTCATAAGTATCAGCTAGTAAGTTCAAGGTGAAAAAAAAAGAAAGATTAAAAAAAAAAAGACAGTAAGTTAAATATTAGAGACGCATGAGCTAAAGCATTACGTGTAGAGCTCCCCATATAGACATCTTAATTCACTCTGAAGAACAATGAATCTAGATTTTTACTGACTTGACAGAAAAAATGTTTGTTGCTTGTGTAATCAGAGTTCCTTATAAAATGCCTAATAGACACCGTAGTTGAGTAATTTTGCAACAGTTATGATTGTACCATGAGAATAAAAATCACTTTAAATCGCTAGGATATTTTAAGCAGACGAAAGTAAATCACCCAACTCTCCTTTCCCTGCTCCCTCTCCCTCTCTCTCACATGCACACGCACCTGAACATAAAACATCCACGAGATGTGTACTTTGGACCTTCAGAAACATGTCAGTTATTATGATGAAATCTGAGCCTGGCAATGGTGTAAGTCTGAGCTCCATCCCTTGTATCCATAAGCTCTCAGAAAGATGTGTGACTTTGCTTAATAACAAGGCCATGGAGCACACGGAACATTAACATTATTCGTTAGAAGGTGGGTGACACGACCTTACAGTTTCTGATTTCTGTTGCATTACATCTTCCCTTCCAGTCAGAGGTTACTGCTGTTGAGCTGAGAATGGCAGCATCAGTTATTCCACCTGTGCACAACCTTTGTCAGTGTTCATTTGTTTTCATTAGTAGATCCCTAAAATTATACATGAGGTGAACACCTCTTTAGATTGCTGTGTATAATACTTGCTTTTCACAAGCATCATTTGCAGACTCATTTGAAGTAATTATATGACACACAGGTTTGAAGGCCCATTGATCTGGTGAGTCCAGCTTTGTGTGACAGGATGACAGACTACTCAAGGATGGTGTATGCATGGCAGAAAACCATGTGAAGATGAGAACTCTGACATACTGCTCAGTGTTGGAAATATGAGCCAATCTCCCTACACCGTCAAAACTAGATATAAAAGAATGGATTTCACAAGGCCTGAAGATGTGAGCCTCTGATGAGAAGGTTTTTGTGATCAATGCCTGAAATCTGCTGCAAAAGGCAGATGCAGAGATGTTCCTGATACTAAAAGCCCCAGGAAGCCTAACCGTGGAAACTCCTTATATGGGACCTTCCTTACAAATTATTTAGTGGTAACTATAAGTCATTTGCTTTTTATAACTAGTTTAATTTTGATTAGTATTACATTGCTGTTCACAAACGAGTCACATGTTATAAAAAGCAAAGCAAGTCTTACCTGGAATACTCTGTCTCCTCACAGACAATGCTCCATCAGGTGGCTTTGCCTGGTTTGCAGACTTTGTGTAAGGACTTTCATCTAAACAGAAACAAGCAACAGTTTCAGTTACTGATAAATATAGTGTTAAAAACAGTATAATTTTTAAATCTAATTACTGTGTGAACTAGCAATGCAGAGTACAAGAGTTGCTGTAAGCTGGATGAGGATGGATATTTCTGAATTCTGACTCAATCACAAAGGCTCTGAATAACAGAGCTGAGAAGTATGGAGTAAAACTCAGATCAGAGATAATGCTCAGTTGATGACAGGCTGAATATACAAAGGCCTTTTTGGTTTTCAGATAACCACACAAACTTTCCTTTTCCTGGTGTTAAGAAGCTTCATGTGTCAAAGACTCCAGTAGCAGAGAGAACATCCCTGATCAGGAAAGAAACACCTCCAGAACCTTGTGAATATTCTGGCTGTAAAGATGCTCCTTTTCCTTTTCCTCTGCCAGAGGATGCTTCCTTCTCTGTCATAACAAATGATTGGAGAAAACTTCAGAGAGATGTTGCCAAATAGGCCAAGCACATTTATACCAAAGAATGGCACTGTGACAGCCTGTGTCTAAATCGGAGGCTTTGTGGAGCACCTACTGATCAACCTGAAGGCAGCTGCTGGTGGGACAAGAAGAAAGTCATCAATTAAAGGCAGCATCAGGGAGAAGTGAGTCTCTTCTACATCCCTCCTAAGAATAGGATGACTGGTAGGGAAAAAAATCAACTACATTGTAGCTTTAAAAATGACAAGCTGTAAGATCGAGAAAAAAATGGGGATTGAAGAGAAGAAATAAGAGTGTGTATTTTATTACTTCAATCAAAGGAAAGGAATCACAAGAAATTAAGCTTCTGTCTTGGTTGTCCTTTAATCAAATGTTCAAACACTTTAAAGCATTATCAAATCCTTCTACTTACATCTTTTTCCATCAGGTTATGAAAGACCAACCAGCTTCTAGCATGTGCATGAATACATGCTTGAAAGAGATCAATGACTAAAGGAATCAAAGACTAGAGTACCTAGTGCATCAAAGACTACAGACCCAGTACTGCATCCTGAGATCCAGTGGAACCACATTTTCTGGAGAGTCAGGTTTTCTTTTCAGCTAACGCTCTGGACATGATAAGCCTTCTTTGCTGATTACACTATTTATGTCTTGTAAAGTCTCAAACTCCTTTAGAAACTCACATCAAAGACACCAATCCATTTCTATTCAAGTGAGATAAGGGTTTGGTAAGCAAAATTTATTTTAAAGCCAGGTCTCAGAAGGAAGTGACTGGAAGAGCTGCTTGGCATTAAAAAATGATTTCAACAATGAACTCATCTTCTGTTAGGTGGATGTTGAAACAAAAAAAAGCTGAATATACCTAATGTTTTTTAAGGGCAAAAGATTGTTGCATGGCTATGCACATTACCAAAAGTGCAGCAAGTAAAGAAGAAAATATATTGGTAAAATATCCCTCTACAGCCAGATATCATTGCTTTTTCTACCGTAAAATTAACTCTCATTGCTTTAGAACTGCATTGTTACAAGGAGGAAGGTAACAGGCTTGACTATACTGCATGCTGGTACAAACTTGAAGAAAATAAAGCTGTCAGCTATATAATAAACAGGAGCATGAAGAAATATTAACATAGACCCAGCTACACAAGTTAAGGAAAAGGGAGATGTATAAGCCTTTATTTCTCCATTTGAGGTAAGTGGAAAAGCTAATATTATTGCATATGCAGAATATACATACCCTCATTAAAGAAAAAAAAAAAAAAAGCGAACAAGAGCTTCTAAGAGGATTAACTTTTTTCTTTCCTAGAAGAGTCATAGTTGAGGTAGAACTCAGGCTAAGGCTCTCCAGACAACCTTGCTAAATTATATCAATTCAAAAAAAATATAGGGATCATCAATAACATGGCTTGGATGTCACATGTATTACTCCTTATTCGCAGGTGCCGTATGTGACAGCAGATATTGTGAGACATGCATTTTTCTGTTAAGAAGCGGGCAGGAAACATAACACAGTTTCTTAGGAACCGATGGATGGTGATGACTTTTGGGCCCTATTTGCATGTGTGCTCTACCTGTGAAAAATATATCAACTTCAAGGAATAAAACAGCTCTCTCCTAGACAGACTCCTTACATATGCATTATTTCCATCAGACTGGAGAGATGGCAAAAAGGAGAGGAGAATTTCCACAGCTAGGCCTTTTTCATTGAATCTTTGTCAAGAGCAAATGAATAAATCAGGTACAAT
The DNA here is from genome assembly GCF_963932015.1 of Anas acuta. Lineage (NCBI taxonomy): Eukaryota > Metazoa > Chordata > Aves > Anseriformes > Anatidae > Anas > Anas acuta. The sequence continues at coordinate 168,545,208 of NC_088979.1, read as the reverse complement.
ATTTTGCTGGAACAGGATTTTCCCAATACTGCACTACAGTGGGAGTGCATGTGGTTATCCTGAATTCAGAAAGAAGGACAAGCCTGCAAATCTTGCTGGTTAATGGCACCGGTGAGGGAAGGTCAGTGTACATTCAAGTTACTTGCAAGGGACCCTGAGCAAAAAGTCTCATATTTTTACATACCAGCTGACAGATACGGCAGGAAACTGAGACTGCTGTGTAAGCTAGCATTTTAGTCCATGTATATTAGCGCTGAAATCTTGTCAGGTATTTACGCAGTGTATGTACTGTTAGGTACTGTGGGGATGTAATTATGTTACATTTCTTAATCTGTCTACAGACTTTGACAGAAAACAAAGGAGCCCCAATGGCTGTTTCACAAACTTTTGAACCCCTATTAAGGCAAAATATGTCCAGTCATCATGGGGGTATAACAACAAGCCACTGCCTCACTGGTGGACTGGGAAGCTTCACATTGCTGGAAGTTCCCAGGCCAGGAAAGAATTGTCTTTCAATGCCCATTTAAAAGCAAAATTGCAGCCCAGGATAACCAAAAAACGGTGTAAAGAACTCCCAGAAGCAAAGGAAAAAAACAAATATAATCACCTAGAGAAAGAATACAGACAGCATCCTTATTTGAGATAGAAGACTAATACGAAGAGCAGATAGATACAGAAGTAGACATCATCCCAAAGACTAAGAGTAAACTAAAGAGACAAAAGAGCCCTGGTAGCCCTGAAATGTCAGACCCCATCATGCTGTCAAAAAGGGGAGAAATCTTTTTGTCTGCATTAGCAAAGTTGTACGTATGGTCATAAGAATTGATAAATCAAATTCTACTTTACGCCCCCACCTGCCAGAGGGGACCTTTCTTGGCAGGGAGGATCTTAAAACATGCAAAAATGTTCTCCTGATGATATCTCCTGATATCAGTGCTTAGAGGGATTTGTCCGAGTGCTTTGTGTTTCCAGCTTCCCCCTCTCCAGCACAGAGACTCCCTGCAGACAAAACCCAACCCAGAGAGCCACCACCCTCAAAAAGCAAAGGAGTAAAAGGATTCGGAGCATGCTCCAGCAGGCGACAGTAACTCAAAATTAAGTAAAGATGTGATATATTTAAGAAGCCACACACACAAAGCAGAGGGAGAAACAGGCTGGATTTGGAGGCATAAATCTCAAGCCGAAAGCCCTGACTGGAGCAAGCCAGCAGAGAGCTGTGTGCTGGAGGGACCTCTGAACGTGCCAGCTTTGCCCCTTTCCTCAGGAGCACACCGTGGGTGTCCATGCTTATGACACTGGAAGTAGTGTAGCTCTGTGGATACAGTCCTGGAACTAGATTCATTACATCCTTTTTTATCCTCCCTCCTCCTCCTCCCCCCCCCCCCCCCACAATTTTCTCTGGTGAAAGAATAACCAGCCCCAGATACACAATGTCTATCGAGTTGGTGTGTAATATAGAGGTGACTGCTATGCCAGCAGATCTCTTCATTCAGTTACTACAGGAAACAAACCCTCTTACACTGTTAAAGAGGTCATTACCCCCAAAATCATAGCTTAAGTATTTTCTGCAGTTGCAAACGTGATAGCAAACAAGTTGCCTGCTGTGCTACTGCCCCCCTTTCCTGGCAGAGTGCAGCAGTGATCCCGAAGGTCCATTATGAGATTCCTAACCTGTGAAGCCAAATCAGCATCTTGGATCCTCTTTACACTTGTCCTCACAAAAGCAACAGCCCCAAGTACTGGTGGCAGTACACATCATCCTCTCCAAGCTCTGCCCACAGTTCTTCCAATTGTAGTGATCAAGTGGACAGACAAGCAGCCCTACTGCTTGCAGTTACTACTGTAGGCTTACCACCTTCAGCTGTGACCCATGAGGCAGATAAGCAGCTCTTTGCACTTTCCTGCCTATTTTTAACCAGCTGGCATCTCCACCCTGTAACTGAATGATTCATTCTTTGTGTTAAGGACCACGCTGTGAGCCATTTATAGCGTTCTGCATTGCCCCTGCTGTACAGGGGAGCCTCCGTCCAAGACTAAGGGCTCTTTACACTCTAACAAACCAACAGTAATATAATCCTATAAAGATTATATATATGTGCATTGTCCAGTATGTAAGTGCTTGGGACTGTGCTAGCAAAATGACCATATGTAATCTTTAGATGTTTGCTATATTCAATTTAATATCCTTTGAACGATACCAACTGGGGGCACATAAAAGGGAACAGAAGGAAAGTCTGAAGATATTTCTTCAACAGTCCAGTCCAGGCATTCGGTATATGGGGAGGTTTATGGCCACTGAACCACTTGTGTGTCCCTCAAGACGGCTGTGAAAGCTATTGACACAAGAATGTTGTTTACAGATGGGGTAAAGGCTACAAGCACTCCCTCCATGCCAATCTTCACACCTGGTTAGAGGATCTTTCCTGTTGCTGAGGCATGGCCAGGTGATAACTACTGAACCCAACAAATATCACAGAATTATTAAGGTTGGAAATGACCTCAAAGATCATCTAGTCCAACCATCCCCCTACCAACAATGTCACCAACCAAACATGTCATAATCCTGTGCGGCATCATTCTTGTTCTTCAACAACTTTCTTACCAATGTCTAGTTACGGGATAAGCCATTCTTTAGCCAAGGGAGGAACAAACTTAAACCTTTTTAGAGTGATTCCTAAGCAGACCAGAATCCAGTCCTGAGGTGTTGCTCATATGTTCCTCACTGTGCCTCTCCTAAGCAATTAATGCGAGTTCTAAGACTCCACAAAAAAGTACGTCCTTCAGCTTGCTCAGTGTATGGGAGACGTAGGACTATCTGCACGTGTTGTTGCTCACACTCTTTGTGGTAGCACACATCACAGACTAGCAGAGAATCATGTTCCAACACAGAAGATGACGACGTGCCAAATTGTCAAGATGATGATTATGGCAGACAGAATATCCCTGAGAAGATCAGTTTATTTATCAAAAATTAAAAGCACAAGTGTCTCATGTATTGCTTCAGGCATTCCTAGATCTGCAATATCCTGTTCGCTCCTGAATCTTACAGTGAAGAATATTTTTTCAGTAAAAGCAAGAGATTTTTATGAATCCTGCTAGCACAGCACACAATACCATAGGCTCTTATACTTCATTTATCTGAAACTTAACCTAAATTTCATCTTTAAATGGCATAAGCTTACTGTTATCTAAAAGCATCATTTCTGGCACAGTATCATACCTGTGACAGCTGGTAAATACTGAGCTACAGCACCCTTGGTTATCCCCACAGTTTGCAGCTGGAGGCTTTCACAGATAAAAAATAAATACATATCTCCTGATGTCTGTGGTTCAGAAGCTCAAAAGTGTAGAGGCATGCCCAGAATCTCAGTATAACTTTATAACCATTCCTACAGGAATGTACTCTCTTCTAAGCTCAGACTTTAGAGCAGAGACTCAAGTCTCAGTCCATGTTCATAGATGAGCACCTGGACTCACAGCCACACAATCATTCCATCTCTCTCTCATCAGTACTTTAAATATGTCATACATAGTAAAATAGTTTAAAGTTATCTCCTCTAAAATCAATTTGAAGCCCTGCACTGGATCAGGCAGAAGAGACAAACTGAACTTGAGATCCCTTGTGTGGTTCTGTGAGTTACCAACCAATAAAAATATAAAAGGCAAAGTTGTCAGGAGCACTCTAAAAACACCTCTGATCTCTCAAACTCATCTCCTCAATTCCAGTTCTTTGTTCCTGGTAAAAATGCCTGAACTTATTTTCTCTGCACTAATAAATCTGAAAAATGCAATTTTCAGGTGAATCTACAGTAATGGAAAGAGGAGGGAAAAAAAACACAAACCAAACCAAACCAAAACAAAAAATATCAGAAGAGAAGTTGGAGCTTAGTTATGAAGCTCTAGACTGCCCTGTCTCTTCCTGCTGGGACAACTTCTTTTAAAGACAGCAGACAAATCTTTTTCTCTGAACTTAGAAATGAAATAATTCTGAACAAGAAGTAACTGAATATTTATGTAATACTCCAATCAATGTAACCAGTAACAGACACAATCAGAAGATATATACAAGCACAAACTCTTAAAAAAAAAAAATAAACTGGCCTTATCTGATAACTGAATCGTATGAAAAATAATAATATTCTTTATTGTTGCTGTTGTTATAACTCAAGCTTATAAAGGTCACTAACAATTGTAAAACTCTGAAAAGTTTTACAATAAATTGAATTATAAGTTTGTTCTGAGTTGAACAGACTTGAGAAGATAAAACAAATGCAATTTGCTGCGCAGGAATGAATAGTGGGAATTTTACTTTGGCTGTTGATGGAAGATTTGGCACAAATGTTTTTAGCTTGGTGTAACTTCATCCTTAGTAACTGTCATTGACAACAGCAAAAAAAAAATAATCTCAGAAAATGTATTCTTCCTTGGAAAAGAGGATGTTTTAAAAGATTTGCTTTTAAATAATGCAAAAGTCTAAAGAAAAATTAACATTCTGGAACGTTCATGGTTACCGCGATGCCACCACAGCTACATCAGAGTGCAATGGCCTATAAACAGTTGAAAAAAGAGACAAAATTGGCTAAGTTCATTCAGCAGATGTATAATGTACAGATTTTGAACGTATATGCTTCACGAAACAACAATATGTCAACAATTTGCTTTGCCCACGTGCTAACCCATTCAGACTTGTTACGGGAGCTCAAACCATGAAAGAAAGCATTAATTTACCCTACTGGTGCAAAAGAATAACATTTTTTCAAGTTCCTTTCACAGGAAGCTATGGCTTCGATCACTTACAATGAATCTGGATTCTTTAAATGGCAATGCTGCTTTTCAAAGTAATGCTTAGAAATACCTCCAAATTCTTAAGAGCTGTATGTAAAACAGTGATTAGTGAACTAGGCTCCAAGTAGGACAAATATGAATGTACTTAATCTTAATCCTTTCTTATCAAATTCTCTGCTCAGTGCACTCCAGCAGTCTTTATTAAGAAAGCATAGGGTTTCAAATGCTTCCATAAGTAACATTTGTTGGTGTGTGTGACACGAACGAATTATGAGAAGGAAGAGTTATTATTGCTGCTCTGGTAATTTCCTTTCCTGCATTTAGCAGAGTACCCCTTGGTTTTCCTACAAACTTAATTTTAACAGTTATAACATCCAATGAATAACTGTGTTGTCTCTCTAAAGTGAAAATTTATTCAATTTTATTATACTTTATGTAAATTTAATTCTCTGTTTTCTGAATTATGCAGTTACTTATTACAGTAGCAGCTCAGCTTTAATCTACAAGCAAGGGAAGTAGGGTTCTGTAATTATGCATAACTGCGAATCTATTTCCTATTGATAGTTAAAATACCTCAGCGAGCTTGGCTGTTTCAAACTGATCTGAATGTCCTCCAAGTTTGCTTGTCCAAAGTTAATTTCCTAAGACTGTGCTCAGGTACCCGAGTCGAAATGCTTGGTTTCCTAGCTGGCGAAGTGTGAGGCTCTCCTTCCAAAACCGTTTTGCTCAGGAAAATTCAGAACTTTCTAAGAACATCCAAAACACTCAGTGTCTGCTGAACGCTGAAAATATGTCTCAAGAGATATGAGCATATGGTGAGATTCACTTCAGTGGATTATCAAATAAAGAAGTAATCCAATTTATATAATACCCTAACCACAAACTACTTCAAATCTGATAAATATGTCTTTTTGTTTATACAGCATCAAGTATTTGTTAAGGGATTAAACTTGAATGCCATAAAACAGAATCATTACTGAATCGTTACATGATTTTAGGATTCAGTGCAAGTTTCACTCTGTTGTCTTGGGCTTTTGTTTATTGTTACTGGAAATAATATAGGGATAATACATAAGTGAAGTATGGCTTAACCAGAGCAGCTAGAAACTGAAAAAGCTGGGAAATTGAAAAAGCTCAAAGAAACTAAGGGTGTTAACTCTTTTACCTCCATGAGACAGGATTTTTCTGTATTTATAACTTCTGTAGACAATCTTATTCTAAATGACGGTACTGTAAGCCTTAAAGGAAAGTCATCTTTAAATTTGAAAGGAAATTTCTATGTGACACAGATCTCACCAACAGGAAGCACTTCCAGATATTCAAAATACACTTTTTGCTTTGAACATCTCATGGCTTGGGAAGAGTGGCATCCTGGTCTTGTAAAGGTGTGTGTGTCTCTGCATGTGTGTTCGGGAACATCACATCACTCTTACGTACTACCACACGCTGGCATTGGGTGAGGGGACCACACAACAACTTGTAAAAAAAAATAAATACCTGAAAACAATTTTCTTTATGACATTCTAATAATTAAGATATTCAGTTGTCTTGTTTAACAATGCTAAATCAGTATCCCTCAAAGAAAAACAGCACTAAATTTGACAGGGAAGCACAAATGCTGAGAATATGATGAAAATTCCTACAGGGCAAGGGAACTGAGTAAAAGAGCAAGACCTGACCAAGGCAGTAACCGAGGGCCAGAAAATCAGGCTGCATTAATGCTACACCTCATGGAAAAACACTTCTATGAATAGATATTTTTAAAACCTAACAGTGACTTTAATGTTACCTTTGCAATCCTTTGTCCAGCTATTCCTCCCACAAGGGATTTTGCTGGGCTGGCAAGACAACTATATATATATATATATATATTTCCTTTTCCCACCAGTATATATATGGATTATGATCTTCTAGCAGTACTTATGGGGAAGACACCTACCACCTTCTACCTGTGCAAACCACAAGGTAAAGCAGGTGAGGAATACCTGTGCAGGCTGCTGGCATTACAGTTGTCAGAGATGGTGGGAAAAGAGGATGTCAAAATAGGAACTTCTACACCGGGGATACAGAAGCTAGTTGTGTGCGTTTTTGGAGAAAGGCAATGACAGAAGTAGGAGCTGAGACAGCAAAGACTGCCACTCAAGTGGCATTAAAAGTAAGTAAAAAACATCGCACTTCATAGAAAACAGGAGTATAGTTTGCTTCAGAAACAACAGGAATAAGCAAAGTCACAACACTATGTTCAAAGACAAAAGCTAGAAATGGTAATTTTACCGTGACATTACTTATGCAGCTTGCAGTGCTGTGCTGTGCTAACACCATTTGCAGTAACTTATATCATTTGTTTTTCAACCTCCTTGTGCCTGTAAGTGTCTCTAGTGATGAGATCTCCACTGCTTTCCTTTGCAGATTGCTCCACAGGATGTATCAGCTCTCACTGATGGAAATATTTCCCTCCATCCATCTACAATTTTCTTCCTTTGTTTTAACTGTCATTCTATTACGCCCAATTATATTCTTCTCTTTGGAAAGCCTTATAAAAGCCTCTCTCATAAACTATTTATACTTCCAGAAATCACACCGATTAGTGCTTTAGGATCCTACCAGTTCTACTGGGCATGACTTACCACAAAGGCTGACTGGTCTTGTCACCAAAGCACGGTGCACATGCTGACTTTGTATGGAAATATCCATTCAGTGAAGAGTAAAATTATTTTGTTAAACCAAAAAGTTGTACAACGGTAACTCTGGTGTGGACAGCATTAGGAGTAAAGAATACTTTCGTGTGTTAGTAATATGTTGTGTAAATTTATGGCATCTCAGTTACCCTTTTTAATCCCACCGGCAAGGTTTATTTGATACATAAAATAATTCTAACACTGCCACGATGAGTTGTATAAACATTATACCACTGTCAACATATTTATATTGGCACGTTAGCAGGATTGCCCCACATTATTTGTAGTCTATGTAGCACATCTTAGTCCAAACTGGCATAACTCAGGCTTGGTGAAAAACTGGCCTTCCAGAACGCACTTCATTTAGGAGTCAGGCTATAAACCTGTCACCTTCCTCACGCTTTTGGGAAATAATGTCCTGTTTTCAGCCCCTACCCTGGAAGAGGTTACTCTATATATCCACAAAGACCGAATGGTAATTTTGACCAAGTTCGGTTATCAGCAAAACTTGGCTGGTTTTGGAAACTGTGACAAGTTTGAACACAGCGTAGAAGAAGAGTCTTTTGAAATAGAGTGCCGTGCACTTTTAGGAGTGGGAACAAAGCAGGGTAACAAAAGGGATGTCAACTTGACAAAACAATATGCATGCACATTTGTTTTGCTTAAAGCTCGCTTTAAGCCCAGGCCGCCTTCTGCTCTATCCATGCACCCAGTTCCCGAAGACAAGCCTTTTAATTTGTCAAATACTATTTATTTGTCAGTGCCTCCCAAGTCCTATTAAATCGCAAAGCTTATTTGGGGCAAGCAGCTGATTGTCTGCAGTATTCTTAAAATCTTGGAAAATGGTAATAATTAGAACTGCTTGCCCACATCTCTGCCTGCATGCAACAAAGCCCATGCCAGAGTCAGCTTTTTGTAATGCTATGGAAAATACAGCTATAAAGAAACATACAGATGGATGTGCAATATTCATCACAAATTATGCTCCTGTAACCTTCAAGAAGATAGGAAGGTCATTTTAAATATTCCCATGCACCAATCCTCCAAGCTTTTTAACCAGGACCATTTCTCCTCTGGGAATTCACAGCTGCACGTTCACTACAGCTTTGGCTTTGAAGCTCCTAGGAATGAAGACAGCATTAACCAATGGCTGATCATGAGCGCAGAGAAAAAAGACACAGATTTCACTTTTTCATTCTTAATCTGTTTGTTCAAACACCTAGGTAATGCTGAGATAATTATTAAATCTTTGCTGAGATAATGCTGTGATAATTATTAAATCTTTTTCTGTGCTACCAGTGTATGGCCAACGGTATATCCATCCTAATACTAATAATGTGTGGGTGTGCAGGTGTGTGCCCATGCTTAATTTTAACGATGGGCTGATTCAATTTGTAACATGATTTCAAAACAGAGAGAAGAAAGCAATTAAAATTAACAGGAAAGCTCATGCATTAAAAATAGAGTGAACAAACAAGACACAGTATCAGATAATGGACTATACAGAAAGACAGCATCTAGGGCAGATGCTCAAACAAGCCTACAGGACCTGCCAGCTCCTGAAGGTCAAACAAGCCATGGTTTTGGCAGAGCTACAAGGGGATGGACACCAGAGTCGAGATCATTCTATCGTGGACTGTCTATGCACTGTCCACATTTTTATGATGAAGAACCAACGGAATACAAACTGATTTTAGCAGTCAGAAGAGAATATAGGCAATTACTAGGGTGCAGTGTATGAGACTTCTGACCCAGGAAAGTGCTGAATATATTAACATCTGCCAACACTATGCAGGCAATGAAATACATCTGCAGTACACTCCTGAAAAAAATAAAGTTAAATGAAATCGGCCACACTGCTATTTCACAAAATTGATCCATTATTCATTATCTAAAATCTCTAAAGGGAGAGCCTGGTGCAGAATACTGTACAAGCTCATGTAAACTGCCTCATTGGGAAGGCAGGGAGAAACACTCGAGACAAGAAATGGCAGAAAATGTCAAAACTACAATTCCTAAGAAGAGAGAGAAGTGTTTTCAACTACTTGCTGTAGCTTTGAGATCCAGAGGACAGTAATATTTTACTGACCATGTCAGGAGGCATCCGTATAGCCAGCATCACCACCCCTGTCGACCAGAAGATTGGACCGCCACCACAGCTGTAATTTTATTGGCCAAATCAACAAGAAAACACAGGTGACAGGACCTACATCAATAAGCAGGGCAAGATGTCTGATAAATCACAGGAAAAGTTGGATCTTTAAGGTATTTATTTCCAAAAATTACTGGTGTTTTTAAAAAATGCCAGTGATCTAAGCTATGATTTCTGTACTGCATGAAACAAGCACTTTACTGCAGTGTGAGGGAGTTGAACCCACTCATTAAGATCACCAGAACAGCAAAGCAAGCCACTGGGAACCCCAGAAATCGCTGCTTAAGGCTAGTGATGGCTTGGCTTAACAGGAAACATCAGGGCAGGGTGCAGTGGATGGGAGAGAAGAAAGCAAAGGCTGCTGATGAGAATTAGCAGTGAATGTGCTGCATGAGCACAGAAGAGAAGGAGGACCTCCTGGGGACCCAGAGAAGCCCTGGCACAGTTTGCCATCAATCCATCAATAAATTAATACAACCTGTTGTATGGTCTAAAGTCTTGCTTTGTAGGGGGGAAGGGAGACTGCTTGCTGAAATGTAAAGGTCTAGGAAGGTTTATCTTACAAATAACCTGGGCTCCATCAGTCACTTCGAAAAATAACCATGCAAAAAACATACCAAAAGAAATCTTCCAGCAGAGAAAGCTGTTTTTCACTATCCATAATATAGGACCTGCCTAAATATTTTTTGTGAGGCTTATAAAACATCTCCCTAGCACTTCTCGCCTCCCATGCTCCACAAAAATCCCATTAGCATTCCTATCTTCTTGCCTTAAGCTAATAAATAACAAGTTCATTGTCTACAATGTTTATTGGTTTTCAAAGTTGCCAGTCATCTGACATCTCCTTGTAAAGCATGAACCCCAGCAGACTTGTCCTTTAGGGAGCTGTAGGGCAGAGCTGAGCTGGTGGGATTGACCCTAGGCTGCTGGAACCCATAGTGGCTCAGAGTTTATCACAAAAACGTTGTTTTCTCATCAAACAGCTCCATGAGAGAAGAGCCTGCACCTTGTACTCCTGCAGGCTCAGCCCAGGAGGGAGGGAGGGCTGGAAACAGGGCTTGAGGTTTGCGTGCTCCAGAACAGCATTAATCATGCCTGCTGCTCGTGTCCACACTTCTCCCCTCCACAGGGACACTGTATTTTCACAGCGTATGCAGAATAAGAGCAAAAAAGGAGATGAGGTCTGACAGAAAACATGGCAGGCAGTAAATGCCTGCAGTGCAGTCTGTCAGGTAAGGAAGAGGGTGAGAAGAGGCAAACAAAACTGGATCAGGCTGTAGAGGGAAAGGAAAAGAAGGAAGAGTATGGAGGGGTGAGTGGGAAGAGACCAACCCCACTCTCAGTTCATTCTCAATCCCCTCTCAAGCTCCTATAAGAAGCTCTATTTCCTCTCCTAATTACATTAGGCCATACCCTATAGCAATATTCAGGGACATACAATGTACTGAGTTGGAAAGGGCCCAAGAGGAGAGAGTCCAGCTTCTGGCCCCACACAGGACCACCCAAAAATCAGAAGCTGTAGACGAAGAAGCTATAGACCAATTCAAGATGAAGATTTTAACCAACGCTTTTCAGTTTCTGCTCCTAATGGCGAAAAATCCAAATTCGAAAACACTGGAGGAGTTGACTGGACAAGACACCAAGACACAGGTATCCCAGCAGGAATTAATGCTTTGCCCCACTCCCTACCCCATTGGTTTCCATCTGCGCAGGAGTAAGGCAGCAGGAAGAGCTGGCTGTCACCAGCCCAAAGAAACAGAGAGGGAACTGAAAACAAGGTATGGACTTTGGGAAACAAGACTTTTAATACTTTGTCAAACATGGCAGGAATTTTTGGCTCAGGTATTTTCTTTAGCATTCTCCTTAGCAGATGAGCACAGATAACAATAGCAGCGGTGCAGCTGGCATTATGCAGGTGGAATAAAAATATAAAAGTGTCAATGACAACCTGAAGACAAAAGGAAGTGAACATAAAGCCTCAGCACATAAATTATTGCTTTAGCTACCACTGTTCTGCACAGTTTTTCATTTCTAATGTGATTTTTTTTTTTCCAAGGGATTAGATTAGCCTTAGGATTGTTCCCATCACCTCCATTACAAAAGTTGGTAGAGATTTGCATGTAAAAAGTTAATTAAAAGTTGAATAAAATGACTTCAGAGATCAAACAGTGTCTATTCCCCAAGTTCATGCCAAGATCCATATACATACAATGTTTCATGCAAACAATATAAGTTATTTCATGTTCTTCTTTCCAATAAAAATGGTGCTGAAGAATAAAATGTTCCCATTATGCTTTAGCAATAGATTTATTCAAAGCAAATCAGAAGTTAAAACAAGTTAAGCACTAAGGGATTATTCTATCCATTGACAGTGCAAGGATAGTATCTCAGTTCAGCCAGATGGGCTACTATACCAATAGCAAAAGCAACACTTTTTGTTAAGCCTCTGCTCTAAAAACTACGTCAATTTAAGGGATCATTTGTGCCTATTAAAGCCCAACATAAAGCAGTGGGAGTTTAAAGTTAGTAGGATTCTTTACATTTAAACAAGGATTGGGTGCTTACCTGATGGGGGCTGATTTCTTGGAGTGATATTCAGGATCACGTCTATTTGGTGGTTTTGTTTGTTTGTTTGTTTTTGTTGTTGTTTTTGCTAAATGCATTGTGAAAAATCAAGACAGACTCACCACAAATACATTTTTCCGCAGAGCTATGTCATATCATGATTTCCCAGTGTAACCAAAAAAAAGCATTTTGATATAAACGTACGATCTAGTTTGAAATTCCCAGATGTGTGGGCTACCATCCCTTCCTTGGAAGGTTTTATTTGATGTGTGTTCATGCACAGTTTAAAACTTGCGCATTAAAGGACAAAGTCCTCAACAGGAAGAGGCTGCAATCTCCACACAGAGCCACAGACAGATAACCCCGTGGTGGTGGCTTCTCAATTCTCACAATTTTACTTACTTAATTTCATGTTTTTGCCCAAATTTACTCTAACATTTAGACTTCCTAACTATTTATGGGTTCTTTGCAATTCATTGCCTGTCACATAAAATTTCAGCCTTTTCTACTGTACTATGAAAAACAATTGGAAAGCTGATAAATGGTGGAGTAGGTCACATTTGTAACAGTACAGATATTGATGTGACTGACTCCTTTCCCAAAATCTCAGCTAAGTGAACAGATAAAAGCCATCAAGGATTATAATTACAGCCACACTAGACAAATTTAGTCAATCATCATTTCTTTTTATTGCTATTTTAGTTTGCCAAAAAAACCACCCCACCCTGGTAGTCTCCTAGCTTCCCATATGACTTTTAATATCCCTAGTCCATCGTAATTTTTTCTTCCTCTACCAATTCAAATCAGTACACCGAAAATCCTCAGGACATCCCACTGAGTGAAATGCTTTATACCTGACAAAGATCAAGGACAGAGAAAGAAATTTTAATTTAGCTGATGGGTTCAGCAGTCAGCTTTTTGGCAGATGTGATACATTACCCATTTCTGCACTCCTATTTCTACCACCTCCAGTCTGCTAAACAATTAATTTAAGCCAATCGTCCAAACCCATGAAGTACACATGGAGTAAGGCACAGCAGTCGACTCATCTACAAGACAGTATGATTAGCACTCAGAATGCAACTCTGTGAACCTGTATCATTACTTTAATGACATTTTATGTGCTAATTTTAAATATAACAGCTGCTTTTATCAAGTTCTAGCTACAGGATTTTGCTAAATATCACCTTCAACATGACAGCCTAAATTCAGCAAGATTATACATGAACAGAAATATTCATATTAACTACATAGTAACGAGTAAGATCTGGTAAGATCTGTGCTTTTTTTTTTCCCCCCCTCCATTTTTATGTCTTTATCAACTGGCTAATATCAAGAAAGGAACCGTGGCATCAGTAGCAACATAAAAACAAAATAAACATGAAACCAATCCATTTAAACAATTAAACTGTCTGTAGAGCAATCCTCACAGTTCAAGTCCCCATTTTTCCATAGGATAGGACTACATGGTTAATTCCAGTTATGAGACAATGCACTTAAAACTGAAGCAATAAAGTCCCAGGATGGAATACTTCATTGCTCTAGTTGGCCTCAGAAATGCCCCCAGAAGAGCACATCATCTGACCTGTTACTAAGGTTTTACAAAACAATTACTCTCTTGCTTTCTTTCTTCAATATCGTGCAGGGAAAATAGTTTGATTTCGCTAAGAGATAGTTTTTTAATTGGAGTTTATCAACAATTTATCAAGGAATTTTATCATGAACTTATCAAATCTGCTCTGGGTAAACTAACTCTTCAGTGGGTATGTGCATGAAGTGCAGCAGCCCACAATCACTTCCAGCTCTGGCAGAAGTTCAGTCACTCCAGGTTCAATTCACTGCGACCTGACGGCTGGCTCCACTTGTCATTGAGCATTTCCCTGCTGTCAGATAAGGTGGCTGAGGATAGTTGGTGACAAGGAGAAACGATCCCGCAGCAATTACAGGTGTCCTCCCAGAAGGGCTCTGAACAGGACGGAGATCTTGAGCTGCGTTGAAAGAGAAGACCCCGTGCAGAAGGAAGCGTGGCTTCACAGTGACCCATGACACAACCGGACTGCTGCATTTTATGCCATTTGCAGGTTTTACTTATTAATTTTTAATGCGTGCAGACACACAAGCCCAAGCAAGAGATCAAGTTTATGGCTTACTGGGACTAGAAATGTAACTGCCATCCAGAAGCACTGTGTTTCCCCCTGTGACAGGTGACATTACCCTCCCCAGTGGGCACATTTTCTATTAAGCTATCTGAAGCGCTCACTAAAAAGGGCAGAAATTCTCAAGGCTGCAGGGACAAACTGACACTCTGAAAGTAGGCGATATCTGTTGCTGAGAATGTTTTTAGGAAAAAATGGTATTTTAAAATTTCCCTTCGACAGCTACCAGAGATAACTATATCTCTGACGTCCCTACGGTCTCTTCAAATACACTCCTCATTAGCCTGCCTTCATCTCTGACATCTAGTTATCACCTCTCCCCAGGAATGAGAGCATGAAGCAGGAAAGAAGACTGCCCCAATTCCCTGGGCTGGCTTTTAAAGGCAGCTCCCCAGTTAATCACACTAACTGCTATTCACACTAGACCAACAGAGTCATAAAATCAAATTTTAGTAACTTGCTGCGAGGCAGCTTTCAAAAAAAAAAAATGGTATTCATAGATCCGCATTATTAGATCTTTTTTTAACTAGACCAAATATGTCTATTGTACTTCTCCTCTCCTTTTCATCTACAACAACCTTGTCAGCAAGCAGCAACCATGAGTCTAGCCTCACTGCAGATGCAGTGAGCGGGTGTGTACGACAGCGTGTAAGTGAATTTATAAAGTTGGCAGATAGCAGCGCTCACCTTTGACAGCAAAACTATGCACCACCAAACTCTCCACTATCTGTCGACAGGAGAGGCTATGAACATTGTGCTGCCCATTAGTCCCCGCTCGAGGAGGACCTGAGCCATGCTGTCCTTCTGAGCAACCGGCATTAAGACTTTGGGAGGCAGCAAAAAGAGGAGGAATGATTTTGCTGTCTTCAGATGAGAAGTGTTCAGTGCTCACGTCATCCAAGGCAAAGCTCTGTCCTTGTCCTGCGGTACCATGCAGAAGGGAAGCTGCTGGAAGATGACCTGTGGCATTGGAGACAATCTGCTCGTTTCTCTACTGGCATTTAAAAAAGTTATTAAGTTGAAAGCTTCCACTTGCTTTGACTGTGGGGCACAACTAAATGTTTCCACGGTTAATTGAAACAGCAGTCTGAGGTTTACTTGGAATTATAACAATTAAAAACAAAACAAACAAACAAAAAAAACCAACGACCAAACACAGAAAGCCTACAACTATCCTCACAGTTGTATCCTCTTCCTGCTTTTTTCTGCTTCCTTTTCTCTTTTCTCCTTCATAGCAGGTTCAGCAGTTTAAGCCCCAACTCTCTTCCCCCAGGCTCTGCAGCTAAGGATTCAGCCTTTTCACATGTTCTAAGGTTTCAAAAAGCACATTGTATAGACATCAGCAACCTTCTCTGTCCCACCCACACAGAGCTTGGGGACACCTGATGTTTCCCCCCATCAGGGAGGCTCTAGACCTGCTCTAGAGCCTGACAGATGGGTTATTAGTGGACACGTCCCCAAAGCCCTTCAGTTGATCCTTCCTTATGGTCCTTCCTTATGGTTGTCCCTTCGCCTTTTCTGGTACCAGTGTGCCTATTCGGGTGACCTCCAGCTCTTCTAACTGAGGCTTTTGCCTTTGCAGAGGCCTGTGCCATCACTCCCTTCATCTCCAGGCCTCTCTGTCCAAGGCCAGGAAGGTTCAACAGCACACCTCCATCAGTCAGATGATATGGATTTTCCTTGAGTTGAAAATTGTGACAGGAACACTTGATTTGCTGATATTAAGAGGAAACTCTGGCAGACTTAAGACTTTTTTGAGGGGGAGGTCCCCCTCAGGAGCATAGAAGAACCATTCAAAGGCTGCTGGAGGCCTGCACAATTTGTAGTGATCAGGGGATTTCAGTAACAACTCCCTGCAGCTGGGAACTGGCAGCCACTCCCAAGCAATGCAGACCTCCAGGTGGCACGGCCCCTCCTCACCCAGCACCCTTGCCCCTTCCCCTCCCTGCCCCAACCACCCCACAGAAGCGCTGGTTGTGACTCCATTGCCAGCCCCGGCCCCCATGGGCACTGTGCTCCGTGCCAGGCCCAGGCCACCATGCCTCTGTCGTGACAAGATATATCACCTCTCACCCCTGCCCAGCACTTCCATCCCCTGCTGGACAAATGTCTGGCAGAGATGGGCGCCTGGATGGCAGCCAGCTGGCGTGGGCCCAATGCGGATGAACTGGAAATGTCGGCCAGCACAGGGAAGCACTGGGGAGAGTAACCGAATGCAACATCTGTTCCCCATTGCACATCCTCCTAGATTGCCACTGATCTTGAAACGTTATTAGGCTTCCCTTCGGTCCAAGATTACCCCAGTGAACAGCTGTGTCAGCAGCCTCAAAGGCAGAAGGGTTCAGTTGTGCGGGACTGTTGCCCATCTTATCAAGGAAAAAGGCTGATAACTCAGCAGAAGAAGAGACAACCCTGCAGGAAATAGGTCAGTCAGGATGATAAAAGGATGATAGAACTAGTCAAAATAAAAAAATAAAATTTAAAAAAGGGGGAAAAAAAGGAAGAATGGCTAGAGAGAACAAGAAAACAAGTGAATATTTATCTAGCACAAAAGGCAGATTTGGGAAACAAATTGAAATTCCTGAAGATGGGAAAAGAAGAAGTTGTGTCTGCATCAGAAGTAGAAACCTGTGTGGAAGACAGTAGATGATGTAAGAATTCGTGTGCTGGGAAAAATTTAAGCTGATAATAGAAAATATTGGGGTGAGAAAAAAAAAAAAAAAAGCATGATTACATAATTAAAATGAGTAGTGAGGACTTTTGTTGGAAAGAGCAATTTGGTCAAAGGAAACATGAGTGACAGTAGGTTAAAAGATGACACCATCAAGAAATGCTGTTACTAGTTTATGACCTACTGATAGTTCCCTGATATGGAAGAAAGTGAAAGTAGATGGTGATGCACAGAAACCATAAACTATCGAACTATCAGCTGTAGAGAACAACTAAAAGAAGCAAAAGGACTCAGGAAAAAGCCTGTGATTAGCAGAATCAAAAACAAATCAAAACAAAACCTCTGTGAGGTATGAATTGGGATTGTCACATTTATCACCAAGTCTAATGGAAAAAAAAAACAACACAGTATTTCTGTTCTATAATTGAGAAAATGCTGAATGACATAGAGTATGTCATGATGATGATAACATCATGCTTCTAATCCAACAATAACTTAGAATTATGTTAAACAATGTTAGCAAGTTTCCCAGTTCCATATCAGCAGGTCTGGATGACTTCAGTTCAACAGCTAGCCAAAAAGCTTTCTGGGTCATTAATATTGACTTTCAGTAACATTTTTGTAAGAATGTCAGTTTTCCATTACTAAACATTTTTTAAAATCAAGATCAATATTTATCTGCAGGCTGCTCAAGTTTAAATAGGATTAATTCTTTCATTTAGGGAAACGGGAGGCTTGTACTACACAAGTATTACAGGATCACAGCAGATGACTTTTTTTTTTTTTCCCTTTTTTAAGCCTTTGACTTATTTGAAGGCAACCATAGTGAACAGTGATGAACAGCAACATTAACTGGAGTCATGTTGCCAGTTCCATGGAGCCACAAGGGAAACAACCCATGAAAAGAAATTAAAAGATGCACAAAGGTGCCCATTGCTGCTCAGCTGCAGAGCTGTGAAAGCCACTGACGCACATGGTGCGGTGCAGGAACTGCCGGTGGCCCCACAACAGACACTAAAGCTGAGGATGTTCTCTGAACAGCAGCTTGGTATCACTGCCATTGCAGCTGTCCTCAGCGAGGCTGGAGACTGTCCCTGGGGTGGCCGGCTGTCCTGAGCCCTGCCCCAAGGAGCAGGAGAGGTGCTGGTGTCCCCTCCCCAGCCCCAGGGCAATGAGGCACTGGGCTGGCACAACAAAGTGGAACTGCTTGTACTTTTGGGATGGAGAGGAGATGGGTCAAGCCTCTTATGAGGTACCAGAGTGGATGAGCTGTGTGTAAAAGATGAGATTTGGCCAGAGAGGTGTTGGAGTTATCACAGCAGATGTACCAAATGTCTGTTCAAAAGGGACACGTATCTCAGTGTTGGAAAGCATGGACTGCTTGGTTAGCCAGGAATGAGCAAAACCACTACTAGTAGTAGGGGTGCACAGAGTACCGCACAGTGAGACTCTCCAAAAATCCCCCCAAACCCCAATAAAATTCTGAACTGATTAAAGGAGAAAATCCATCCTAAAGATGTTCACTTTTACAGATAGGACCTTTACAACCACAACAAGTCATTCCTGCACTTTGAGGGAAGGCAGATACGTGATGAAGAAATGGGTGCTGTACTTTGCTATGCACCACACTTGCATCGATGTAAGCAGATGCGGGGCTGTGCCAGCTGGCTGCAGCACACAAACAGTTGTGTGGGTAATTCTCATGCAATACATGGGAATTGGTAACAAATGAGCTGCCAGTGTCTTTCCCCATGACTCTGCAAATAAGGGAACGAGCCACGACAACAGCCAGAGATGGAGCCTGAAGGGGAGAGGACAGCTGGAAGAAGCTGGCTTCACCTCTGCAGACAAGGGGAGCAGCACCTGGGAGCACGAGCACCCCAGGAGAGGGAGCATGGGGGTAGCTGAGGGCACACACAGATAGGGGAGCTCGTTTTCCTTGCTATCTGGGAAACAGTGCCGTTCACCCACCTCAGCCTGGCCTGAGCAGGGAGCAGGTGGATGCCTCATCCTGCAGCCTTCAGGGAAAAAGCAGGACATGGCATAAGCTTGTTCTCCAAACCATGTTCTCCAGTACTGGGAAGTGACCAACTCTTTGTGCTAGCGGGGTGGCACAAACAGCAGTGGGTGCAGGAGCACCTTCATCTTCTGCAACTAAACAGAACAGCTGCTGTTACAACTGTTTCAAGGCACAGCTTCTCCAGAGAACACAGCGCAACAATTCTGTGTCCTCCCCTGAGTTTCTCAGCCTCTTTGGTTTCTAACAGAATCACATTGCGTGGCGGTGTCCAGCTCCAGGCACGCACAGCAAAGATGCACAGGAGAGGCACATACAAAGCCTGCGCGTTAACGCTTGACACACAACTATTTCTGTTTCAGGGAATTTATTTCTGTAGGTGTAGAAGTTTCCTGGTACTCATCAGAATATCATGCAATATTTACTACGCTTCTGCTTTTCGTAACTGCAAAAAATAAACAATCCATGTCACCTCCCCAGTATGTGCTACCTACTCATCGTGCCTTGAAGTCGAAAATGAAAATCCAGAGTTTGAAACAGGGGCACTGCATCCTGGGATGGGAGATGGCAGATGAGAAGTACAAAGGGGCAAGAACATAAATTGCATTGCCCGCCAGGTCGCTCGCTGGCGTTCCCCAAACATGTACAAGCAGCACACAGTCATTTGGCAGGTCCCTAATTGGTATGCTACGGCACCTTTTTCTTTCTTCTCTCTCTCTCCACATGTTCTCAATTTCAGAATTGAGATGCAGGCGCAAAACATTGTGTTAGACAACAGGAAAATAGAATAGACAGCAAAATACGTCTGAACTGTACCCTGTAACAGCTTCATTTGCCTGTTTCCTGGGGAGATCTGAACAGTTTTGCGTGCACAGGCTGTTAAACAGGAAAATTATTTATTGGAAAGTTAGCACAACATGGTTAGAAGCGTTTTACATGGGCTGGCGAGGTATGCAAGAACCTCTGCTTACCAGAAGAAGTTATGTCCCCTGAATCAGACAGCTGGAAGGAACCCTGATAGTTTCAGCAGGTAACAGTGAAGAGGCCAACCAATGCACCCCACCTCACAGCAGCTCCGAGGATGCTCTCAGACACAGGAAAAAGCTCAGATTTGGGCAGAGAAGGGAGTACTCACCTCTGCATCCTTCACAGCTAAAACCTGCACACCTGCGGTAACCCAGTGAAGTCATACTCAGAGGCCATCGTGCAGACCTACATAAGCCGACGTCTCGTTTTCTTTCAAAGGCTCTCTGATCAGAAGGGGTACAATTACAACCGAGAGTCAATACGATCATTTTAACCTTCAGAATTACCGCTCAATTGAACGAATGCAGGCTGATCTGTGGCGGATCAGAGCAATTACTCCAGCTTTCATTCAAGATGGATGTGGCCAATTCATTTTCCACAAGATTTGTAAAGGCCAAGAGACTTCACCTGTCTGCAGCCCCCCCGACTCGGCTTGGTGTGATGCAGCAGAAAAAGGGATCAGATTCAGCATCGCCTGAAGCTGTGCCTACACCTTTTGTTCACCTATGCATCATCTTGCTAAAGAAAGATAAGGCTGCATTATTTAGAATCAAGAGTATAAATAGCCAAACACATCTGCTTACCACAGCAGCCCAGGGAAATATTTTTCCTTACGCTTAACTCTTTCCTACCAACTTGATTTTAAACAACTCTTTCTCATTTTATGAGCCAAGCACCTATAGCAATATGCTGCGAAGGCAGTACAGCAAAAAGAAAGGGGAAGAGCATTGGAGTGTTATTTTCTCAAAACCCCCCAGCTGCACAGCTGTCCCTGTCCCCTCTCACCTGCCAAGAGCTGTCCCTGCCACTGCCCAGAGCTCAGCTCAGGAGGCAGGGTCGCACACCACAGCGGTGCTGCATTGCTGGCTCCCATCCTTCAGCCTCTACAAACACTTGCATCAGGATCCCAAATCTGTGGCTCGCAGATCTTGCTAGGAAATCGTAGGAAGCGATAAATCTTTTCTTGGATCTGACTTTCACAGAACGTGTTCATAAAACTGCCAACGTAAAACAGCTGCTTGGTAACACATCATATTCCCATAAGATATTCCGACGGGATTGTCTCTTTTATGTGGAGATGCTCTATATACTCTGAAACATAAACCACACACATTTGGAAACTTCCAAGTGAATTTTCATAGAAATCCTAGATTAGAGCTGGGCTAGTGACGCATTTGAGCACTCAAAGCAAACAACAACAAAAAAGCTAAAAATCTAGGGGGAGAGGATCTTGAATTAAATAAATCAGATATTGCTGCAAAATAACACAATAATAACATAAATAATAAATTCTGGTTTGGAGCAATCTTAAACTTTACACTCCAATCCAAAATGAAAAACACCCTTTTACTTTCAAGTTATCTAATCCTTAAAAATGTTCTTTCTCTCAGGAAAGCTCATTTTTTTAAAGTAAAGAGCTTCAAAATATTTTGAAGCAAAAGAGTAAGGATTTAGTTTTGAAAATGCTGAAACAAGACACTGCAACATCTGGGGAAATCATCTTTCTTTTTCAGTCAAAACTACTGGCAATAATCATCCTTGAAAATGCAAATACTTCTGATCCCTATCAAACTCTGCTTCTCAGCAAATTTATGACTTGTCAAAAAAAGAGTTTTCCCAGCTTTATTCATGAAGTCTGTGGTAATTATCACTTTTTCAGCTGATAGGAGAGTGAATGTGTGACTAATCAAGCCAGTGGGAATTAAAAGAGGTACAAAGCAGCTTCGCAACTCTTTTAATTATCCCAGTGAATTGTAAATGGTATTAGAGCATCGCTTTCATTATTAGCAATAAAATCCCTCCACCCAAACCTAAGTGAAACAAAGAAATCACGCATGACAGACAAATTGCCAGAGAAAAAGGAACAGAATACCTTGTTTTCCACCAACAAATATAAGGTCATACCCTTAGGTCATACCCCATTAAAAAACTGACAGACAGCACAATATCCTAATCAGTGATAATCCGGGTGATGGGATGAGGTGACAGGCGGTTTAATTTTTCCATCTTTTGTCTGTTTTCAAGAAATCCGACCTCAAATATTTAAATGTCATAGTGGGCTAACTTGGTATTTTCCAACACCTGTAGTTACACCCAGATGGCTAATTTGAAATGCCTGCCACCAAGATGTGCACCAGAGGCACTGCTTTCCATTAATGCTGAGTATCAATGATGTCTAATAAAATAAACTGCAAGCACTCAGCACCTTCACAAAGGTGTAAGAATAGGCTGATTAATACTTCCAGGGAGGGGTTATTTTATACCCAGCAAGAAGGACATTTGCTAACTCTGAACGGTGTAGAAGAACCACAAAGCTTTCTAAGTTCCTTAGATAAGGATTTCTCTTCTGTTGATTCACCACTGGAAAAATGGAAAGGAAAACTAATAGCTACATTTTTTAAATGAAAAGGAAACACACTGTATTTAATAAGCACAGTTATAAAACATACTCACATTTCCTCTTCTTTTCACTGGGTTTGAGCTTCTTACAGTTTAGATATTATTTCTAGCCATCAGTACACCCATGGTCAGAGCCATACACACTGTGGATAGCTCTGCATTAACAATGGCAAGCCAGATGACTTCTGTGGCTTCTGTGTTGATCCACCTACACCAGGGGAATATACCCAGCTGCTGTTCCAATAATGCTCAGAAGACAGTTTTATTGGTCTTTGACTGTTCCACCTGTTTGCAGATCCTAAGAGGCCAAGAAGACAGCTTCCCACCCACGAATACATCTCTCAAAAAGTTCTGGTTGTTAGGATGCATCACTTACTGCTACTCTTTTTTTTTTTTTTTCTGATGCAGAACACTTGGGTTTGCCCTCTCTTGGGATTACTGTGTGTTAATAAAGGATGTCACAGTGAGAATTACCACAACTTAAATCTCCAGTGCTTAAAGAACTTAGAGTGATGAGGCTAAAAAAATAGTCTACACAGCAAAGTTCCCTTTTCCACTGAAATATCTCAGAATTGAACATGACCACAAAACGACAGCAACACAGGTGTTTCCAAAGAAGGTAGCTGAGGAATTCCATTATTCAGCACAGTACTTAATCATAGCAAAGTCAGTGAGGTGTACACAAGCTTAAACTTGAGTTTTATCTTCCTAAATACTACCCTGAAATAGAGGGGAGGTCTAAATTCTATATATAAATATTAACAGCTCTATACTTCAGCAAAATTATTTCAAAAATATTATATAGAATACCTCTATCCTTCATTATGCAAATATATACTCAGAAATGCTTCGCAAGGATTTTTAAACTGGCAAGGACACCATTTCCATTATATCTTATCCTACAGAGCTGAATGTTGGCAGCTAAATTTCCACATAACATTTATGAAGAAAAACAACAACGAACTTTAAACCTTTGAGGGACGCAGTTTGCATCTGCCATGTTCTATAAAGACAAATGCCAACTGAAACCGCATTTGTGTTTTATTGCGCCACAGAATATGAAATAGCAGCAAAAAGATTCAAAACAGCCCAAAGGATAAACTCAACAGCAACACTGGGTTCCTACTTTGAGACTTGTATTATGGCTTCTGGTTTCCAGATTCCCGTAATGTGCCCCTAGAAGACCTTGCTCAAGTGCCACCTGTCTCTGAAGGTGTATCACACTCCACAGAGAGAGCAAACCATAACTTCCATGTCAAGACAGGTCTCATAATACCTGAAAGAGCTGCAAATTAAAAATAGCAGTTACCTGAATCTTAAACATGGTGTGGATCTGTAACAATTTATTTATTAGACCAAATGGAAGTACAAATTATTTTATAAGGAAGATGCCTCAAGTTATGCAGTCAAGTGCATACTTAGACATTGCCTACATTTTTAAAAGCAGTAAAAAAAAAAAAAAAAAAAAAAAAAGCTGTAAAAACGGTTAGAATGAGCTTATTATTTAAACATTGTATGGAATATGGGAAAAGTTTAATCACTGCCAATTCTTTATCAGTAGAACCTCCAGAGACTTGCACTAAAAGACTTAAAAGCATAGCACAGTCTCAAGGTTTATAGACCTTGCAAATAAAATTTCTTTCTGGAAGCAAACGTTTGGTGAAGCCTGAATTGCCAACAAAATACGAAGAATCTCATCTGGGACAAACACAAAAAAAGAGAAGAAATAAATAATGAAAACATATCTCCATTTAAAAAGAGGATAAGTAACAGCTTATTTTTGTATTCACAAAACTGTCAATCTCAAATAAGAGCAAAAAAGAAATCCTAAGGTATGCATCATACCCTAGCCTCCTGAAGTTTTAAAGGAGATAAGTGTGAAACTTGAGATCTTCTGATCAGAAGGTTTTGAAAACCTGAATTCACTAGAATCAGATTAAAATTCCTCCTGTTTCTTACAACAGAAATTTGCTTCAAGAAAGTGGGAAAAGCCAAAACCACAGAATATTTGCAAATTAAGGTATGACTTGCAGAAGCCCCTAATTGGAACTTTTATTAGATTTCAAACCAAATACTTCGCCATAGCTTACTCTGATCTACAGGCATTAGTATTTTTTTCTACTGCAGGACCCTGATGACGTAGCAGTGCCTGAGCTACGGCAGTCAGACTGGATGCACTAGAGGTGGGAAGAGAGTTCCTGAGGGCTGACAAATACAGAATCACAGAATCACAGAATTTCTAGGTTGGAAGAGACCTCAAGATCATCAAGTCCAACCTTTAACGACATTTGCCACATGCCAAAGACCGGTTTGGTGGCCAACACGTGCTTCAGTAACAGAAACTAACTGTAACTGGTGTCATAAAATAAGTTTTTCAAGGTTCTTTCCTTATAGTTTGATTTGACCTGAGGCCAATTTTTACTTTTAATAAGTTCGGTATCTCTCAGGACGCTCAGAAACATAACAGTAGGCATGTGCATCCTTGTGTGTGTGTTTGTGCGTATACTCATCCATGTCTGGGCCAAAAATGCACGTCCACTGTTTAATATCCACATAAATATGGTACACAGGTTATCAACAAATACAAAAGACAATAATATGCACGTATGCATCATGTTGCAAAGCCAGAGAGAAGACAAAGGCAGACTGCATAATGAAGAACTTTTTTTTTATTATTATTTTTCCTGCCAGTAATTACATTTGCATGAGAACTTCAACCACTCTCATTTATCATCCCTGGCAATGGGAATCTATGGGTTTATGCTTACGTATTCTATCACTGAGAACCCTACTGCAGAGTTAGAAATGTTTGTTTTAGCTTATTAGAATATCCTTGGGAAGTCTTCAAGAAATATTAAAACATACAGCTACATCTCTTGCAGTACTCCCTAATTTACCAAGCACAGAGGATTGACAGGCAGTAACGATGCAACGGGCTGCCAGCCTAATCTCCGTAATGACCTGCATTTCACAGTTGTTAACACAGTCATCAGAGTCACACTATCAACATAATTCTAAAGAAACAAAGTGGGAATGACAGAAAATGCCTTTTTTTTTTTTTTTTTTAAAAAGTCAACATTGACACTTTAATAACAATACTGTCAATACTCGCTTTAATGTGTTTTTTGTTGTTGTTTTTGTTTTTTTTTTCTTCCCCAATGAGTTCCACTATTTCTGTTAAGATGAAAGCTGCAGCAGTATTTTCACAGGGGTGATTTTTTTTTCAAATACTCTTCTCTCAAAGTGAGAACAAGATGATTCAGACTTTGAGGATGTTTCAGAAGATTAGGTGAGGAACTCATGGTGTGCATATGTCCTTGGATGTATAACGACGTAGCTCAGTATTACATGCCAAAGTTAAAACAATAAGGCAAGAAACGAGATGGCCTGAGCACGCACAAGAACCGAATTCAACCAGCAAACACAGTGAGTAAGGCTATTGATGACCACCAGAAGACTCCAAAAGACCAAC
Organism: Anas acuta; assembly: GCF_963932015.1. Lineage (NCBI taxonomy): Eukaryota > Metazoa > Chordata > Aves > Anseriformes > Anatidae > Anas > Anas acuta. Next base: position 168,519,286 of record NC_088979.1, on the reverse strand, counting down.
AATAGAAACAAATGCACATGTGTCAGGGACACGTACTTATTTTAATGAGTCCCAGGAAACAGCATATGTTAATTATTAATTGGAAATCTAATGAATATGTATTTTCTGATTGCATATAACCTTTGTAGGTGAGCAACTCGTCATGCACGCTAAGTGGAGCGCTCCCCTGTGTGCCCAGTGTTGCAATTAAAGAGTGCCTGATTCTAAAACTCCATATCGAGTCTTCGAGAGTTTCTTCAACTGGCTTTTAGAGAAACCATTAAGTCCTTGCAAACATGCGAATCACAGAAGGAGAAAGGTCTTCAAGCATGAGCCCTACAGCAAGATTAGCTGGTAGAGACCGACCCTCTCAGTAGTTCTCCTACCATGTTGTTCATTCTAAAGTTAGATGCAAAGGTAAACGTGAAGGGGCATAGAGAGAGTTTTTCAAGGTTCTTTCATTGTTCTTGGGACTGATTTTGCCTTGAACAGATTTTATAACTGTCAGGATGCTCAGAAAAGCACAGTTCCTTTCATAGTGCTCTGCATCCAATTACACCTGTACCCAGCTTAATAGTTCTCCTTTACCCTTGGTATCTACACCCAGCAAGACTGGGAGGCTATGAAACATCTCTGAGTCCATGATTTCTGGACAGTCTGACTTACCAGCCGTCTTTCAACCAAAATTGTTCTGGGACTCTCCCCACCTCACTGCATGTTTTTAAAATATCAGAAGAAAGGTCACTGTCACCTTGAAATAAAATACAAAAGCATGCATTAACTTGCCACGCTTCCTGTCTTTGAGATATTACAAAAATGCAGTTGATGTTTCCCACTCTGCATGACTCCTTGCAGAATCCTGTTTTTCAACACTGACAAACAAAACTATTTCAGTGAAGAACTGGTGATTAATCATGATCAACTGTCACACCTAATTTAACTCTAATTCTATGAAAAGGCTTTCTATACAATCCAAGGTGAGAATTTACATTTTAATGTGCAGATGAAGAAAGTGCAATAGCCTACCCAGCTTCCATCAGTTCTTTTTTCCACTAAAAAAGCAATTTTGCAGGCTTTAAACTATTAAGCAACTCCTGCTTTTTAAGAACTTACAAAACTACACAAAATACAAATATATTCAGCAGTATTTTTCAATTCCTTTCAATTCTTTTCTTTTGAAATTGATACCAACATTTACAGTACTACATTTCATGTTTTAATTAAGAGGATGCATTGTTGTGAAGAATTTATCAGATGTATTTTCCCTCTGTATATTACATATCAGACTGTATAAAAAACTGAGCTTACTTTAAAACTATTAAAAAAAAAAAGAGAGAGAGATCTTTGTACTTTTGAAGAAGGAGCTTGCTGCACATTGCGAATGTATTAAAAAAAAGACAACTGGACAAACTGACAGAGGCAATCCTAGCACCACAATAAAGTGATAAGTAAAAAAATAAGAGAGAACCACACTTTGGCACTAGTCTATTAAACTGATATAATCATGCACGCATCTTTTTAGAAGTGGTAAAACTACTAACACGGTTTAACTTAATGCAGTGTATCATTCCTCTCATCTTAAATTCCAGTTATGTCCCTTAAAAAGATTAATGCAGCAATTTGTTAGTTGTAGTCACCATTCTTTCAACTCTTGACTTACACAATTCCCAGTGTTGGCACTGGATTAGAAAAATGTACTACTGAGCAAAGAATTAGCAGGCAGCAAATAAATGAAATAAGCAGTATAAAATTTTGGGGTGATACAAGGATAACTGTATATATCCTCCAGGAAAGTAAAGCTATTCCCGATTGCCTGATTGCTTAATACAACTGTACGCTTATATTACAATTTGACCAAAAGCACTGCAAATTTACTAATGCTTTTAGAAAAATAATATTGGGTTACTAGTTTGAAATATGACTTTGGTTCTATCCTCCTGGAAGAATATGTCTTGAAATGTTCTGAATGATATATGCCAGAATGGTGCTTTGAAATTTATGTATGAAAAAGTAATTATTTCATGTATGCAAGAAAATGACATTACTTTATACTGTGTGACATTTAAATACAAGTGAAATAAGGCTTTAATAACTGAAACGATGAATGAGTCTTCCACAAATAACATATCAAGTGAAAAGCAGCAACTTAAAAGAGGTCAAAATCAAATTCAATAGCAAATAAGTGAGAATTACAAGTGCAGAAGTCTCACATTCTAATGCCAAGGTGAAATCATGTCACCCCAGTCAGATGCAAACTACCACTAAGTGTGGTAACATTTCCTCCCTTGTCTTTAAAAGGCTCTAAGAAAAAAAAAATACAGGAAGGACAGGCATAACATTATTTTTGCAACGTGGCTGCAACATGGTCCTATGGTTGTATCCATTATGTTTGTCTGTAATATCTGTAGATGGAAAAAGAAAGATGACTGGAAAGCAGCTCAGAGTCTATGGAAACTGCTGAGGATGATGTGGGGACATGCCCTGACCACTATTAATCATGTTTCCCTTGTATTTTGTCCAATACACGAGGCTTCCACAATTCACACATGTAAATGGGACCTGCTCCCTAACTCAAGGTTATTTTGAGAAGGGAGAAAACGTCTGTAGAGGATTAATGAGGATATGCAGCCCATAGAAGCTATCATCTTTTAACTTTAACATATTACCACATTTGCCTTAAGGGACAAGTATCAGCCAGTTTTATACTACAAAAATAGTATCTGCTAATTTGAGATCATCTGTACAGCAACCTAGAAAAAAAGTGCTGGCATCTGTAAATGCTGACATTTACACACACAAAAAATAAAAATAAATAAATAAAAAAAATTCTATTTTGAATTAATTACTGCCTTGGCACTACTTCAGGATTTGGGAAATCAGTTACAAGAAGCATTTTGCTCTGAAGAGGTTCCCTTGAGTAACAAAGGAAAGTGTAATACTCAAAGAAATCCTTAAAAACTAAACAGAGAAGATCTCAGATACAAAAAGAAGAAACTGAAACAGAATCACCCTAAAGGTAAACAAAACAAAATAAAATTAAAAACAATCAAAAAACCAACTGCTCTCTGTCAAATAACCAACTTTCAGTAATAAAGTGTGCAGTAATAAGCGATGTTCTGTAGGCCTTACAGCATATAGTTCTAATTTTTCCCCTCTAAAAAAAGTTATAATTCTGTTATTTCAAAAATGAAATATAAACATTCACAAAGTCAAAATCCCATGATTCTCTCACCATTCTTCACTCTTACCCTTCTTTAATTTTTCTTGTAACTAGGAATACCAGTTAAAAACAAGAACAAATTGAAGAATGTATTAAGAGGATGGGACACTAAGTAAAATTCAATTTCACCAAGGGATCTGTTAAATCATGTCTGAACAGAAAATACACGCAACTCACTGGAATATCAAGAGTGTGGCAGTGGATCCATCCCCAAAAATGAAGTTACCAGTTTTCTATAATTGAAGAGTTTCTGTTGAAAGTGTATGACTTCAGCCAAAAAATAAAATAAAATAAAATAAATAAAATAAAATAAAATAAAATGTCACAACAGAAGGATAAACTGTATGTGTAACTTCAGCGCATAAAGTGATGACTAACAATTCTCACTGGTAGCCCAAGCTATTGCCTTGTAAAAAAGCTATCAATCTGAAATACAGCTACCTGAAAGATGTTCCAAATAAAAACAGATGAAAAAGTGTAACTGCTAAGGTTTGAAGATTGACAGTTTAAGAGTTTGGTCAGAAAGGCATTTGATTTGTGTAGAGTAAAAAGATACATTCATATATATATTTATATGTATATATGTATATAAAAATATTTTACACCAGCTAGGCAGCAGAGGTATGAGTGGCATGCATTTTGTTTCACTCCTGAAAATACTGTACTAACACTGCACTATGATGACTTGACAAATAGTTGAAACAAGCCATCATTTGCTAGAATATAAAACCAAAAATTAAATTATCATAGAATCATAGAATATCCTGTTGGAAGGGACACACAAAGAGCATCAAGTCCAACTTTTGGCCTCACACAGGACCACCCAAAAATCAGACCATGTGTCCTAGAGCATTGTCCAAATGCTTCTTGAACTCCATCAGGCTCAGTGCCATAACCACTGCCCTGGGGAGCCTGTCCCAGTGCCCAAGCACCCTCTGGGTGCAGAGCCTTTCCCTAACCCCCAGCCTGACCCTCCCCTGTCCCAGCTCCGTGCCGTTCCCTCGGGTCCTGTCACTGTCCCCAGAGAGCAGAGCTCAGCGCCTGCCCCTCCGCTCCCCTCGTGAGGGAGCTGCAGGCCGCCATGAGGCCTCCCCTCAGCCTGCTCTGCTCGGGGCTGAGCAAACCAAGGGACCTCAACCTTATACATCTTCCCCTCTAGACCCTGCACCATCTTCGTTGTATTCCTTTGGACACACTAATATTTTTATGCCCTTCTTATACTGTGGCATCCAAGCCACACACGGTGCTGGAGGTGAGGCCGCCCAGCGCAGAGCAGAGCGGGACAATCCCTTCCCTCGCCCGGCTGGCAGTGCTGGGCCTGATGCACCCCAGGGTGCTGTTGGCCTCCTGGCTGCCAGGGCACCCTGCTGGCTTGTCTTCAGCTTACTACCAACCAGAACCCCCAGATCCCTTTCTGTGGAGCTGCCCTTCAGCCTGACGTCCTCCAGTCTGTAGAAAGCCAGGGTTGCTCCATCTCAGCTGCAGAATCTGGGACTTGCTCTTATTAAATTTCATTTTGTTGGTGACTGCCCAGACCTCAAATTTTTGAAGATATCTCTGCAAGGCTTCTCTACCCTCAAGGGAGTCAAAAGCTGCTCCTAATTTAGTATCATCTGCACACTTAGTATGCATTACAGTCCTGCATGCAGATCATTTATTAAAGCAACAAAGAGAACTGGACCTAAAATGGAGCCCTAGGGAACCCCACTAGTGACTGGCCACCAGTCTGGTGTAAACCCATATACTATAGCTCTTCAAGCCCAACCTGTCAGCCAATTGTTCACCTATTGTATCATGTCTTTATCTAGCTGTATGCTGGAGGTTTTGTCCTGAAAGATATTGTGAGAAACAATATCAAAAGCTTTGCTGAAACCTACCCCCACCCTCAATAAAAAATTAAGGCCAACATTTCTCAAGCAGGTAACATTTTAACTAAGTTTCTAAAAGCAGCCAAGCAGTACAAGTTTCCATCAAAACCTGCAGAGTTCCACACAAAAAGGGTCTTACAAAGTCAAGGCATCCAAAACAAAACAAAACACCCCAAAAGTCAGGCAGTACATCAAGCTATGGCACTGCTTATACATACTTTTCAGGAGTTACCTAGCTGACAGATACTCGTCACATCATTAACAAGTATTTTAAAACATTATAAGCCATTGATAGAAATACACTTGCTGACCCTTGATCAATGCTGATCAACGTAACCATGTATTAACAACTTGTTATAGTATCCACTTATAATTTATTAACATTAATAAACCACAGCCTGATATAGGAGTGACCTTTAATAATGTGACATGTTAGAGAACAGAAAGGCATTAAAAGACAAAGGACAGCAGAACTCTTATAGATTTAAAACTATCAAATAGCATATTTGATGCATTTCTCAATGCATTTCTCCAGCTAAGGCTGTATGGTGAATTATCATGTCTACGTTACACCACTACCTGCAGCATTACAGCTGGAGATGATCTAGGGATCATCCAGTGAAAAAGTCAGCCAATTACCACCTCTCAAAAATCCACGTTATTATTTTTGTCCTATACTGAACGCAACAGACTGGATAGCAGTAGCTCAAATGTTCTCCCAGCATTAACAATCAGGTAGCTGCTCAATCCCCAGTCTGTCTCCATTGCAGATGTGGCTTTTCAGCCAAACTATTACCAAAGGTCTGCTACATTTCAGGTGAGAACCACTGACTCTAAATCCCTCCTGAATCTCACCCAAGCCCTCTACCCTCTGGGAAGGCCATTGCTCTTTCTCCTCTTTCAGTCAGGCCAGCTTACACCACCAGACCCCAGACCACAACCTCTACCACAGGATCTTGCAGGAGTATGTTTCAGACACTTTCAGCCCATGGCTTTCTCCTTATTTCTGGACCCATAACTTTTAGTCAACTTCCTGAGCCATATGGCTTAAGAAAATAGTTTTCTTTAAACTCCTATAATTTGGCTTCCAGTATCAAACTAGCTCCCCTTATGTAGCTTTCCTTCTGTTGATAAAGGATCTCTTTTATGTTTATTTGTTGTGATTAATTATTATGCTTGAGCATCTTCTGAAGAGGACGTATACAACACAATTACACCAACATCCTTAGCTCCCTCCTCAAAGTTGGTCTCAAAAAGGTCTCCTGTACTTTTTCTATATTTTTTTGCAATACTGCAAGAACTGTTTTTTCGATATATTTTCCATCTACATCTTGTGTGCCCCTGCAGTTTAAGAAGAATTTCTTCTTCATCTTTCTGCACCTAGGTTATCTTTTCCATTTGGTACTTCAGTCTCACAAATGTTTCACAGCTTGTCCTGTCACTCAATCCTGTGTTCCCCACCACGGTTGTCAGCATATATGTGCACTGGCACATATACTTCCACATAGTCAAGTCATTACAGAAAAACTTGAGCTTCATTTTAGGTATGAGCATACATCCCAGCAGGCTTTGTTTCTACCCACCTTCCTCCTTCCACCTTCCCTCCTGCACTGGCATGGAGGGGGCTTGGACAGCACAAAGAGCAACCTGGTGACCCCCATCTCATTACACCCCTGCTTCTTCATTTCCTCCCCAAAACAGGGATTCAGATTAGCAGTGCTTGTATTGTGCTGCCCATCTAACACTGATATACTGCAATCAGGCCCTTGACAGCTTTTCTTTCTTTACTGAAGGCTTTCAGCACATGATCTCTTTCTTCCATTTGGGGCTTGACTGCAGCAGGGGTTCAGGCATCTAGCATTTGCACCTATGACTTTGGTTATACAGACCTTGTTTGAGGAAACTACACAGAATGCTTTCAAAATCAATCTCTGAACTAGCAAGAACAGAATGAGAGAAACAAGAGTTGGATGTGCTCATTGGCACAGATACCATGAAAGAAGCACTTGAAGAGAAGGCCAAGAACAAAACCTTAATGCAGTTCACAATTCAAGGAGGTGGCATTAGATGAGCAAATGCTCCAGTAATATGCTGAATCCATTAGTAACTCCAAATCAGACAGACAGTCCCCGCGGATTCATGTCACAAAACCTACATTTACAGGAAGACTATTCCCCTTTGCAGGAGAGGCTTACCATGAATAAAAATCCTTGTAATGAAAACCAGCAGAGAGAATAAATTAGCATAAATTCTTTGTATTTCAGCTGCACAGATAATAACGTGGGCAGGAGTTTCACATTCTGCACAGGAGCATTCCTGAATATCCTGATGACACCTTCATCATAAACAAGGATGAAGCAGCTTTAATCTGACCATGTTTTCTCTTTCACTCACACAGGCTATGTTAGCTATTCTTCCTATTTAAGACAACATTGATTTTCAAATAGTAGGTCTGATTTTGTTCATCTTAACATCTGAACAAAAAAAACCATCGGGTGTGCATATGCGTTCCTCCCCTTCACCCTCACACTTTTTCAGGAAAGGTTTTGAGACTGTTTATTATACGTGACTGAACTTTATGGATATATAATTTGGATATCCACTCTATAAAGTATGTAGCATATACATTTTCTACAATATCCTCTTGAAGAAAGAACATTAACTATTATTGTCAAAGTCTTTCAGGTGTTTATGGAGTGAATACAACTTTATTCATCTTTTGATATGTACTGTAAACTATTTTACCTGTTTCATATTTATTATACAAACTGGAACAACAGTGGTTACTTCTTTATCTTCTGGTCTTCAGATCTTAAAGTCAGGAATTCGAGACTGACTATTTGAGTGTCCTGACATACTCTATACCACAGTATTTCTGTTTTTAACCATGCATCAATCTGTGTATTAAAAATTCATCTCCACAGTCAGATCAAATACTGATCCTTCTGCATACAGGTATGCAACAATGCAAATGTGACAGGTTGCAGGGAACATTACTGTTCTAGACTGTAGATTTACCTCACTCTTTCAAGGAAATTAAAATTTAGAATTATTCCTGCTTATATTGTTCAAATTATTTTTTTCCCCACAATTACTACTTGGGATTTGAACTATTATTGAATTACTTTTTAAGCTTTGGTTTTGGTAGTTTAACAGTCTTTGTATGTGTGTGTATCCATGTGTATGCTTACAGACATACATATATATATATATACATAGATCCTCGGTGTTTTTTTGTTTTTTTTTTTTTTAAAAGTTTTTCAGGTGTTTTAATATTTTAAGCTAAGCTACTTTAACTCAGTTCAACCACGCAGGTCTCTAGATCTAGAATTATTTTCAGAAGTTACTGCAGCTTTGCAAAGCTGACCTTTTTCTCTTCATTCAGTGTATGCAAGGAATTTTTCCAATGTCACTAGGCATTACAAAATTGAGTTTCATTGAAATCATATAGAAATTTTCCATCTAAGTTTCTAAACTGTGAACAGTTTGCAACAGTCAGTCGGTGTGATGTCCTCAGCTCTGTAGTCAACATTTACCTATATTTTTCAATCCTAAAGTTGGTTTATGAACTATAATTGGTTTTAGTCTATTCTTTTGCTATTCACCATCATTTTTGACATCATCAGGTATTCTGTCTCATAAACTCCAGATATCATAGCAGTTGAAGTCCCAAAAGACAAGTGGTGTGGACAACACATTAGATGAGAAGACATTTTGTTTGCAGTCAAAGGAAGAGAATGAGCTTTGTTCAAATTGCTTTTAATTCTTTCTTCAAAACCAGTCACAGTGAACATCACATCCTCATATCCAAGCAGAAAAAGTAAATCATATTCTGATTCTCAAACTAGGGCATATTGTTAAATCTCTATCGACAACTGGAAACATAATTATTCATCAGCTTGAAAAATAAGTAGAAAACCATATCGATATATCAAAAGGTAATCCAAAAATTATTCCAGCTAACTATAAATCATCCAGCTGAAACTATGTTTCAAACTCTTTATCAAGCTTACCTTTCCTTTGGTATGTGTACACAAAAAAGTCAGCATGGGACAGGCTAAGGAAATAAAGAGTGTAGGCTTCTGTGCTTATGTGTTCGGGTTTTGGTAAACTCTGCTAACAGTTCAATGCTGATTGTGGGCTTTGATCAAGTCCCTCAGTGCAAAAGTCTTCAGTTTGGGGGAAAAAAAAAAAAAAAGTGAAAAAAGAAAAGCACCCATAAAACTTGAATTTATATTTAAAGCTGTTCAAACAAAAAGATGTTCCTGAAAATTCAAGAAAACTTCAGAATCTAACACATGATTATGAATATCACCGGTCTACAAAAACCTTTTCCATTTTACATGCCAGCACTCAAAGCTCTATTTCTCCTCTTTGCTGTCTACCTTGCCCCATTCTTTATTTCCAAACCAAAACAAAGGAGTCTCTTTCCCAGTATCATCCCTCTGCTATTTCCTTTTTATGTTAACATGGATAGTAGCACTCGCTGTGAAAAGATCAGAGGAAATTGCACTTACTTCATTGCTCTATGCCTAATTATGATTAAATATAAGTAGGGAGGGAGCTCATTAAAGTAATTTTTGGCTCCAGAGAAATTCCTGAGAAATACTTGAAGCACAGAAACTTCTCAAGCAGTGAATGAACACGTGAGTGGAAGCTCGGCAGTGCTGAGTGGTACCTTCTGTAGGACAATGGAGTGGGAATTAACTGGCCCATTTCTTCCTAGGCAGCTATCCATCATCTTCCAGCAGTATCAAGACCAATTTGGACCAAGGTCAGAATTGCAACAAGTAAGAATTCACACACAAAAAAAGACCAGATTATTTTATTCACAATGGGTATTTAGCTATTGGGCTCCAAATTTCCATTAAACATAAAATCTCATGAAGTCCAAAGCACCAAGTGCTGGTATATTTTTCCTCTTTACAAGCCTGACTTTTAAAGAAGAATCCTTGTTTCTTGACATAACCAACTATCCAATTCTCTGTCTTAAAAGTAAGCATAGCAGAAAGCAGAATCTGTCAAATTAATTTCAAAGGTACCTATACACACTTAGTGTCCTATGGGTGCACTTCAGTCACCTTTTTTGCTCCCCAGGGCATCACTTGAACTACTGACAAATTGAACCGTTGCTTCTGCACACTGACCTGGAGTTCTCAAACTCACACATATGTACAACCATGCCATGCAAACCCCTTTCAAATGCTATATAGCCCTTCTGGATAATGCTGGAACCAACAAGATCCATCCTCTCCTGATGTCCTATGACAGAAACCAGAAAAAGTCTAGACATTGCTTTCATAAACTGGGAAGGAACCATGAAAAAGAAATAGCCTGGATTAACTTCTTACTACCTTTGTGACTAGAGTAGAGGTGTTTCTTTTGACAGTTTCTTTTGACTTATGGCTACCTTGAGAAGCATCCATTTTCTTGAAGATGGCAGCAAAGCCCACTACTGAGTATATCACATCCAAGACCAACCAGTCCAAGCTCTCAGTCTGTGTAAAATTGTGAGGGTATGAATCCCATGAAGAATAAGGTCAGATAACCCATGTTTTTGTAGGGACTAAGTGCAAAGAGGCTGTCGATTTGCTGTTATACTGGACAAAGGAGATCTCCGCACTGTGTTACTGCCAGAGATGCAATGAAGAGAAGTCAGTCTTACTCCCTGAGGCTACAGTTACCATCTCCACGCAGCTGTCAGCCAACACAGAGCAGCTGCTGCACAATATTACATAGCATATGCACTTAAGAGGTGAATCTCAGATTTACATTTACAGGATCTCCTGCTGATGGTGGTTTGCTGGCCTTATGTGAACCGCCCTGACGTAGACCACAACACAAGTGCAGAAGATGGAACTGAGATCTTCTGCAAAGTCTCCTGAAGTGTTACCTAACTTCCACTTGCTGCTGCTGGCACTTGGAAGGGCTCCTTTCTGCCTTTGGAACTCTGTAGTGTCATGTCAAAGTGGCAGCCAGGCACTTTTATCGCTGTGTTAACACCACTCTAGAATGATGATGGATATCTAGACAATTGATAGGCAGCTAGACAATTTTCTGGACGGTCCCCAAGGACCTCCTCACCAAGTTCCATCTTCCTCCCTCACCAAAACCACACTTCTCTGCAATGCTTTAAGACTGATAAAATAAAACTCATCATGGAATTACTTCTTTCTCTATTCCTTCTCATTGTTTGAGACAATAGCAATGAATTTCAACATTTACATTTGTTTGTTTTTGAAGCTTGCAATTTCTTGTTACTTCCAAGATTATTATTTTTTTTTGGCCTGGTGGAAAAGTACCTCTTGTACTACATATCACACAGCTTGTCATGTTTTCTCTCAATTACTAACTGGATTTAACTCAGTGGAACAAGAGCTGTGATAAATTATGCACAGATTTAACAAAATGGACTCCCAATCCACAGGTGCTGCAACAACATCAAAATATCTTTGGTCTACAGAAATTTATGTACGTGTACACAAACATGTTACTGAAAGGAAAAAAAACACATTGACCCTCTTGGTGGAAAACTTAAAATACTCAAAAGCTGCCCTCCTTTGGACTACTGGGGAGAAGAGGGTGATATATCAAATTAAGCCTCACAGTGTGGTATGAAATTTCATCTTTGTTATTAACATCTGGCTTATGATATAGAGAACAACGTGCCTACAATATCTGTGCAGAGCTGTACTGCTCTCTGACAGGTCACAACACACGCCTGATGTCCAAAAAAGAAGTGTAGATTTCAAAAATGGTTTCTGCCAGGGTTTCGGGGCTATCAAATTCTAGTTCATTAAGAGTGTAAATGTTTCCTTGAGAAGTATTGGGGATTTAAACTGTGTTTTATTGGTGACATTTACCAATACGCTATGGTAATTCAGTCACTTGAATAGCTGGTATTTCTTTGCTAAACAGCTTTCTCTGTTCAACAGAGAAGCTAAGAAAGAGTAGGCCTGGTAAGTGACACATTATTTCCAGGAACATTTTTCCCCATACAATTATGCCTAATCTTTTTAATCAGTCCAATCTTGAGTACCTTTTCTGCCACAACATACTTGCAGGAAAGCTTCCTTTTCTACTAAAGACACCATTCCCAGCAGTATTAATAAAACCTGCAGATAAGCAGTTCAAGGAATGGGATATGGAGGTGGCAGTGGAGACGCATGTACCTGCCCCTCTCTCTGTGATCACAGCTTTCTGAAAGCCTTTCCTTGGGGTGACATATTTGAATATAAAACTTCTACTTTCTTCTGTAGTTAACAATCAGATTTTCACTTGAGGAAAAAAAAGTTGAAGAGTTTCTTTTTGCTCACAGCTTGCATAAAATTTTACATTTCTGGACAGCCTTCTGCCGGTGGAGCTCCCAGGGTGCAGGGCAGGAGAACCTCACCTCCACCAGTGCTTTACCTGTTTCAAGGGGTGGCATAACCTACACTGACAGAAAAAAACCTCACCCTTTTATATGCTGTGCCTACTAAGCACATCAGTATTGCCACAGCAGTGGAGGCTGTAAAGTGCAGACTGGGCACAAATCCTTGGAGTCATGCTGGGAGACAGATTAGGCTGGAAAAAAAGCAGAAATCTGCCTAAAAATGCAGGTATGCTCTTATTCGACAGGGAATCTTGGATTTATCAAAACCCAAACCTTAGTATCCATAAAGCACATTAAAGCACATACTTCCCTGTCATGCACAGGAACATGAAGAATTAAAGCCTGCTTCCACCTGAGGCCTCACCTTCCTAAAATTTCTACATGAATACTACTAAATAATCAGAGACTTTGAATTTATATTGGTAAAACATTTGCATAAAGTGATCAGTTTTTAATCCCTACTGTTTGATCCTCAGCAGTGCCCCACCACAAAGCAAAGGCCTGCAACGAGTACCATTTCTTGTCTCCCACTCCATGCCACCCTTTCTCCTTTCTTGGTTGGACTTCACCTTCACTCAAATTTACTCCTGTAGGCACCAGACAAGCACAGAATTAGCTTGGTTGCTCTCATGAGAATGCAAGGATATATGTTTTTGCACCATTTTCAACCCATATCCCACTGTACCTAGGATGGGCTCCTGCTTAGCACTTTTCTCCGGTCCACCTCAGGCTTTCTGTGTGATGCTGGGACACTCATCTGTACTTAATTCCTAATAGAAATAAAATGCTTGGGTGTTTCTGAGTTTCTGCTCCCTGCTATCTGCTGGAACTATTTGATGCAGTGATAGCACTGAAAATAAATTCATGAAACATTTGCATTGCACTTCTATCTTACAGCAATGCCAATACCACCCAGAGTCAGAACGGGGTTCCACTGTTTAAAGCTCAAATGGGTTGCCTGATTCTATCACAACTGGATCCATTTACCAATAAACTATTTTTTTGAATAGCTTCTTTGATATTTGAAGAGCCTACAATCTACTACATAATAATCTTTTTTTTTTTTCCCCCCTCATTTTCCTCAGAATACTTTTGTGAGGGCAGAAGTTCTGCCATGCCCTTCATCCTTGTAGGGACAAGGCACAAAGTCAAGGACACTTGCTGAACTCCTTCAGCCAGAATTCAGTTCACCAAAAATAGGCAAGAATTTGTGTTAACTGACCCAGTTTCTGCAAATCTAAACATGCGGGGAAAAACATTAAAATGATCTCTACTTCTGATATGTGCAACAGATATCATAGCTGTCATATCAGATATCAGCTCCATATATCTGATAGATATCGGATAGCTAACGGCTGCTCTCTATATAATTGCTTGGGGTTTTCTTTTCACACCTTATAGGCATCTACATGCAATTATGTCAGCATATCCAAATGGGAGAGAATTTCTCCCCACTGCTCCTGGCACACGCGTGCCCAGGCCATCAGTGGTGCTGCAGTGGTGCTACTACTGTGAGCAGTACATACTCGATCTGGGAAGTATTTTTGTTTATCTTCTCTGTCAGAGTTACACATAGATTAGTTAGTATGCTGCTGTACTTCAGATCATCCTGAATAATTAATAAACAGTTTGGCATTTCTTGAATATATTAGCGGTGAAGAAATATTGCTTGAACTTGTGAACTGCCATCAGCTTGCTGGAGAAGAGAAAACCTTTTTTTCCTCCTTTCTTCTTACCCGTTCAAAGAATTCTTTTAACAAAAAGACAACATTGCAAACAACTAATACTCATTAAATGTAATAAATCTTCTTTTGTTCTACACATATCCTGTGCTAGAAATCCTAAACAGCAATTACAGAAGGAACATCTTAAAAATTAATCTCTTCCTCTTTCCGTCAGTGATCATAATGCCCTTTGAAAGCATCTTTAAAACAATCCTGGCTAAAGGCACTCTTAAGTGCAAATAAAAAAAGATTGGATAAAAAGATAGGATGGATGAAAAATCTAGAAGGGAAATAATCACGCAGTCTGCTCTGCTCTGTCATAGCCTCCAACAACTCCAGCAACCATTGCTCCACTGATGCAGAAAATGGAGCAAGGAGGCCTGGCTTTTACACTAGACTGCCACTGACAGCAGGGGGACATACAGCAGGGCACAGGGCCACTCTTTGCCTACCTTTTTTAAAATCCAACAAGCAGTCTTTCAAAAGAAAAATTCCAAGATCCGAAGTTCCAAAATTCCAAGACGTCAACTGTGAAACGTCCCTTATTGACAGCCTTGTCTATGGGTGCCCCCTCAGGATCCCTGGTATCCTCTCATGAAGCACGTGCTGATGAGGGCCATCGCTGAGGATGGGCTGTACTGCTGGAGTTGGCCCTGAACTTCCCACACATAAATATCAGGGAAAGTTCCCAAATTTTGCTTCCACTCTTTATTCATTCAACACGGTTTGATTACTAAGTCAGAAAAAAATACAGAAGTTGCTTTTAGAAATACAATGGAACAAAATCTGAAATGGGGACAACTTGGGTAAGCATGTGTTGAACATGAAAAACCTCAAAGCACATTGCCAAAACCCCATTTGCATGCACAAAGCTAGTAATTTGCTGTCATGATTAAGGTGACTTAGGTATCCTGATTCTTTGGAACACCAGAAAGTTTGTAAAAAGGTACTATGTAGTCTCAAGTCCTTAACATCATTTTCATTTTATGCTGTTGAAGTGTCTCTGAGTTTGTTCTCCTTGTAGTTGCTTGTGCACAAAGCAAATTATAACTTAAATCCAGTTTGCTACCTTCAGAGTTCATCCTTTGATGCTTTAGGCCCCTAGCCAATCTTTAGATAACTGATCATCTTGGAAATTGGAGCGCACCATCCCGCCTTTTAGCTTTGCTTCGTCTCACTGTATTGGAAACATATTGGGAGCATAAAAATCTATATCTGCAGAAGTGATCTGAATGTGCAGCAGGTGATAAATTATCTTGAAGATACACTATGAAGCCATGATGGGTGAAAGGCAGACCACTCAGCTCCTCACACTGCTCACTGTGTAACAGCAGCTGACGGCTTTATCAGAGAGCTCTCATTCTGTTTCCATTATAATAATATCCAGAATAACTTCACTGATCCGAGTACGCTTAAAAATGCATTCCTGCCTCTAACAAGAGACATTTTTTCAGTAGACAGACTAAGTAACACAGTTTCCTAAATGACCTGTTCTTGGGGCTAATAAAGGGAAAAACAAACTTGTCCACACATAAATAATGACAGCCAAGGCTTTGTAATGCACTGCTTGAAAGGCAATTTTTAAACTATAAAGTGGCTAATTTAGCTGCGAATCTGACTGGCTTACATATTTCAACAACTTTTCACCATTGTACTACACTGCTATGCTTAACATAATTACTATAAATTGTACGATTTCAATTTCCCACTTATATTAAATGCAAGTGATCACCACAGACTCTTTGGTACACACAGCACGCTTCTCAGAGCCCAAGGTACTACAGAAATAAATCTAGGGAAGAATTATATTTCACTGCCCCAAATATAAGCTACCATTCTCTCTCAGCCTGATACTTCTCGTAGGGGGGTCTATAAAAACTGCTACCACCTCAGATTTTTAGTATGGTTTTTGGCTTACCTTGCTGTTTTGGGAGGGGAAAGTGATAAAAAATTTAGAGAACATAAAAAAAAAAAAAAAAAAAGACTCAGTGCAAACCTCAGTAGCTTGTATGGTAGAGAAGATACCTTTTCCTCTTCAGAACTGCTTAACCACTTTTACCTCAATATTTATTGCTTAAATATATATACAAACATTATCTCCAACTACATATCAATAATCACAGCTAAAAAGAGACCAAACCATCAATAGATCATCTCAAAGGTAAAAATAGAGGTTTACACATGAAGGAAAATAGGTTCACCATTCACCATAAACATTTTAACTATAAAAAACACTTGTAACTGAAACGCACGGAACAGAAAACAGATTTTTTTTGGTTCTTAGCCAGACAGACTAGATCTGAATTCAATCATGTCTCATGCAGGATGAGACAACCGCCTCGCACAGCATCCTTCTTGAAAATTGCATCATCAAAACCAGTAATACTTCTTGTCCGCGGTTGCTTATTAATAGATACAAGTATGGAGCTTCACCTAAGGTTGGTAACATGGTATTAAATTACCAAAAGTCTATTGAGCTCCAAAATAAAGGCTCACAAAACTGAGGTACTGATAAGAGCAATACACATCAAGGGAAGTAATCTCGTAGTGTTTCAAGTTTCCTGTATGAAGAATTACTGTGTATTTTTGCTACGTATTTTTCCCTAAGCATGGGAGTTGATACAATGGCACTATAGAAAAAGAATTAATGCACAACAACCTCAGCAGACACAGCGGCCCTTGTACCCAAAGGGGCAACACAGCACGGAAGGGATGCATGGGCTGATGGTGGCAGAAGGAAAGCAGGGTCATTTATTCAATGGCAAACGGTGAGGAAAAAAATTGGGCAGATTTTGGTATGTCTGCAGACTGGCTGACTTTAAACAGAAGGGGTTGCATGCAGTGGGGAAATGGAGAGAAGGGGAGGGGTGCTTCCTAAGGGCGGCGCTGGGACAGGCGCTGAAACAGGAGCTCTGCTGAGGGAAAAGGAGACCGAGACAGGGTATTTCTGCTTTGAAGTTCACCCAGCAAACTTGGAGACTTTACTTTCTGAGATTCTTTTTAAATGAGGAATTGAGCGTGTGGAGCAACCCAAGGAGACACAACTCTGCCTTTTGCTTTGAAAGGTTAAGATGAAGCACAGGAAGAGGGGAGCGTAATTGTTGTAAAACACAATATTGCCTGAACGTCTTCCTGCTGGGAAGAGTTGCTTTTGGAGAACCTCCAGCTGCCCAGATGAGACATTTCAGTTTACATCCTTATCTGAAAGAGCAAGAAATGAAGTTGCAAGCTTACTTTGTCAAGACAGGCATGAAAAATGGCATGTGCAATAAATGAAAGCAAAGATTTCCGCTTTGTGATGTACAATTAATTGCATGTATAACATTTATTAAAAACACAAGGCACTAATCAAGTGTCTTACTTATTTCTTTCCTATTTCTTTTCAATGTGGCAGGTCTTGAAAGATAATAAAGAATTGATTTGGGGCAGCTGCACTAAGGTAGAGGATTAGTGTACAAGAAAAGACATTAGCAGAGGCAGGCTGGGGGAAAGTACTGAGGGAAAACAATAAAGCATGGAGCAAACCCTACGACTAAGAGGCAAGGGGCTCTCCCATCTGACACAGGCTACAGGCAAGAAAATTTTCTCCACGCCAATAATATGAAAGTCCACCAGTGTCCTCTAATATCCCAGTTACATTGAGCAGTCTGTGGCTGGTGCCTGAGATGCAAAAGCCAAGGCCCAGGAACACCCAGGAGTTCCCCAGAAGAACAAAGGTTGCACTCAAAATGGTGAACACTCAGGAGGCTGCCAATTAGGACAGCAACCCAAATCTGTCGTGAATGAAGCTTACAGAAGAATATACGCACATCTCAAGGTTGTTTGGGGTATTTATGGGCAGTTAATAGTAAGACAAGCGTAAGACAAACTTCTCTAATGCAAAATTATAAAAATAGCATCACGCCAGTTCCTACTGGAAGAAGCAGAAGGAGCGAGGAGTCTCAAAGGAAGTTAAGATCATTTCAAAGGGAAAAACCACCAGCTTGAGTTCTGCTGGATGATGGAAGTGTGAAAGAATTAAGATGGCTATGATGTATAAGAATATTGATTATTCTAGGGGAAACCGTATCTAAGTGGAACAACAACTCTCATCAGCAATGGAGTAAATTAGTGTCCAAATCTGTCTTATGAAGACATCAGAACACAAAAAGGTTCCGCTACACAAACCAGGAAAAGAAAAAATGCTTACATCCAGCTTGATAAATGTATAATAAAGCTACCAAAATAGAAACATTCTTAACGTATGAGGAAAAAGAGACATTACCCAGCACAGATTTGAAAGAGAAGCAAATCTACAGGGGAAGGGATGCTTAATAAATATTTGATTTCGTATGTTCTCAATGTGTCCCTATACAGCAATCTAAAGAACAGGAAAATGCATTATACAAGTTTGATTACAATATTTTTTCTCTTTTCCCATGACTGACCTCATTGTATTAGCATCCTACTCTTTCATGCTTCTCCAAAATAAAATACTAATTGATTTTGAGCTCTATTGATTAATACTCACGGATTTCTGATTTTTCAAGCTAGGCTGATACAGTTTCCTTTACATATGGATGTGTTTACAGCTGCACAGGAATGCCCATTAACTGTGTCACAGCACCTAAGCTAAAAACCAGAAGCTTCTGATTTGCACACACATAATGCTACTACAATGTAGGAAGTTTACACAGGCACACACATGCAAAGCCCAAACCCCCAAATAAAACCTTTTTACACAGAGAAGGGGAAAAAAAAAAAACAAATAAATCAGATATATCTAAGTTATTTTAAACCCTAAAATACTTTCATTTCTGAAGACTGAAGGTGTCTTATCCAGCCAGGTTTTCACACAGCTGCTTTAACAATCATCCAGGACTCCCAGGAAGATTCAAGGAGTATTTTAAAGTTGTGAGTGCTAAAACTGGAGACCACAAAGATTTACAGTAACAGAAAACACACGCTACTCTACCGGGGAAATTAACTTCACAAGTGTGACCTGCTGGTGCAGCCCAGAAAAAAAAAAAAAAAGCCACACGCTGCTATCTGTACCTCATCTCATACAACATTTTTGGCTCTGGGATCTAAAGCATGCATAGAAATAGCTTGTGAAAGGCATTCAGTAACAGAAAGTCACCCTGTATATAGGTCCTGAATATCACTGCCAGTTGTTTGTAGTAAGACAGAGCATGCACTAACCCATTAGAGACTCCTCTGAGAGGTCTGCAGAAATACAGAACAATTACATCCCACAATAACTTTAGCACTTAAGAAAAAAAATCCTTCTTTAGCAATTAAAACAAACTGAGGAAAAAAAAAGAGAGAAAACATGAACCTATTTGGCTAACAAGCACAGCATGGGACGTGTAAGGATTTTAGCTGCAAGAGCCCCCAACCCTCTCCGTATCCCGAGTTCTTTGTTATCTGACAGTAAATTGTAAGGCTGGTCGTATTGAAAAGTAAAAGCATCGGGCTGTGCTTCGGGAAGGCTGCTCCAGGGATGCCAAATGAATAAGAAGGAAAACACGTTACCTTTCGCAAGTCTCCTCAGAATTTGACAGCGGCATTTGAAAGAGACAGCTATCATTCTTGCTCGCTGCCTTCCCTGGCAAGGCGCACGCGGGGCTCTGCTCTGCCGAATGCAGCAGCAGCAGCAGCATACGAATTCCTTGCGCACATGCCAGGAGAAAGGTAGCCCCAGCGGGGAGTGACAAAGCTTAATTCCTCCTGGCTGATGCAGAGATCAGCTCCGTGTCAGCCGGCGCGGCTGTGCCACTCGCTGCGACCGCTGCCACCACCTGCGTGGCGAGCTTGGCGGCTCACAAAGCAGGATTTCTTTAAAAGCCACAAAGCAGCCCGCCGCACAAAACGGCGGGGGCCCTTGAGCAATCCCTCGCATCCCCTTGCCACGGACAGAGCCATGGTTTCTGTGCCACAGGAAGGGCCCCACGTTTCAGCAGAGGTGGCGATTTTTGCCTGTTTCCTCCTATCTTTCATTTCCCTCACCATTGCCTTGGAATAAATAGGGCACAAGCCCTAGAAATCCTAGTTCTGGGGGAGAAGGAGCCTATTGAACATGAAAACGTTCTAATCAAAGCACAATGAAGCTTTAATCTCACAGATACATAGGGGAGAGGAAAAGAAAAATCCTGATTTTATCAGCAGAAAAGCTTTTTGACAATCACAGACAAGTATATTAGAGCAGTTGAAGCAAAGACCACAGGGGGAGGGAGAGAGCAGAGGGAAAGTGATAGATTGGTGTGTGGGGGCAGGACCGCCAAGCATTTGATCACACCAAAATAAATAAAATGATGCTACATGGAAAGCACACCGTGAATCAGGACTTCCCTGCTTGCTAGAGAACAGACCAGCTTTTAGTGCATCTTAAAATTTACTTCATAATTAATTGCACCAAACATGGCACCATTTGTAACGTGTTGAAGGATTTCTTCAGCCCACCAGAAGTTTTACACTCTGATGTCTATCCAGACAGCAAATTAACCCGCCTTTAACAATTCATTCAGGAAATAATGAAGTGAAACGCACTGCTTAAGCGAGAGCTCCATCCCATCCTTACGCAGCCAAAAATTGCCTCCCAGACAAAACTCCTCATTGATACTAAAACCAAGCAAACAAACAAAAATAAACTGTATAAAATTCATCAAGTCAGATTTATGCATAAAACCCACGTGCCGTATCAGATAATCTCCTTTAAAACAACAGACAATTATTTCTTTGTCAAGACTTCTGCTTCACGTGGGTGATGTACCTAACACCGTGTTCATATATTCTCTGTCCCATTCACTTGCCTCCATCCCAAAATTGGTTAGCTTATCTTCTGACATCCTTTATCTACCACCCTCTTTAATCTGGTGTTAGGGCGAACATTTTCTACCATCAGCTGCTGAAAGCCAGAAGCTAGGGACTGCCTTGTACATGGAGCAGCTTCTTTCTCCCCGCCTAGGCTGTGCTGCATCAGCAGCTCTGCTCTTAACATTCTCCAACAAACTATTACAGTAATTGTTTTCCTTATTTTTGTTTTATTGGTTACAGCAGCCGCCGTATTTCAAAGGCAAAGGTGAAACACTCAATCAGCACAATTGCGATTGCCCAGACAGGCCCAGTGAAAATTGATTTTATTTCATTGTCATTAAAACCAGATAGAGGTAATCAAGTTATCAGTTCTCCAACCTCGTTATCGCTTCTGGTGGTGCCCATTGTGGCAAACAGCTTCCACAGCTGTTTGACAGGTGCACCTGCAGCTGGCTTTGTAACCACAGCCCCTCTGGGAAGGGATGAACCAGGGTAGAAGGTGGAGGATCATGCCAGTATAATTGCGAGGTTCAGGAAGCACATAGGAGACCTTGGACTGTCCCACAGGAAGGGGGAAAGGAGTTGCACATTCTTGTCCTTCCCATAAAGATGAAGCCGAGAAAAGAGGTCACTGTCTACCAATGCACTTTTGGAGAGAAATTTTGTAATGATCCCTTCTTGTCACCTCCTGCTCAGGTAACAGGACTTGAAATGAATAATACCAATATCACCCAGTTTCCTTTCTTCTTCTCCTGTGCTAAAACTGATAGAACAAGTCTATGACTTCAGCATGCGGCCTCTCTCACATCTCGTTCAGAAACTGCTCTGAACTTGTTGCTCCCTTTCTGTGGACCAGATTCTCTATCACTCTCTTTTCACCTGCCAGGTGCCTGTCCTTGATCCCATAAACATTGTCACACACAGATCAACCTGTTTAAACGACTCCCTTTATCTCTAGAGTAACCAGAAGACACCACAAGATACTTGAGCTGCCCTGATGTTTGTTCTTTGACTTTTCCCAGTCAGCACAGCCAAGGAAGACAGCGTGAAGTGCGGCATCAGCACTGCCTACATCAGGCAGGCAGATCTCCACTCCCACCTCTTTGGCGTAACCTTGCAGTCACCTGGAGCCTGGGGAGCCTGGGGTGCTCCTCCTGCCCTTTGGAAGGTGTTTGTAGTGAGTAGCTCTCGGCTTGAACATCCACTTTTGTCTTTTTTTGTCCTTCAGAGCGTGATTTTGACATCCTTGAGGATTCCTGCTGTGCAGAGAGTGGCAAGAGGTTGCATCTATGCCTTGAGAAGGAAATTGCTCACTGCCTGCCTTTGTGACTTGGTGCCATGACCTACACTGGTTCAGCCCCCTTTTGCCTCAGAGGAGGCAAAACCAGGCGCATTCATACAGCTGGGAGGTTGTGACAGAGGAGAAAAATCAACCCTTTGTGTGAAGACATGCTGAGCTCCAATCCTATCATGTAAAATTGTATAAAACTGTAAAAACAACACAGAAATTGTGACACATATGGCAAAAACACCTGCAGACCTGGTCAAGTAAGGCTTCACTAACAGAGAAAAGATGTGGTCCTTGATCCAAAAAGCTTATTATACCATTTACAACTACTTCTGGATTACTGATGCATGTTAAATAGCCTCTGAAGCACCGCAATAGCCATTTGCAACCAAGTCAATATGATTATTTTTGCTTATGCTTCTTTAGACAATTTTTCTGTCCTTACCAGAAGAGGTCATGTGCAGATGTGAGTTTCTCAAGATTTCATAAGACGAAGATTTTGTACTGCAAGTACAACACTGACTGTAATGATATATTGTATTTGCTGCAGTTTTTGTCCTATTTTCTGTAGTTCAAGAAAAGCAATACAGTTATTGGGAAAAAAAATATTTACTCATGATGCACGTGGTTTTACCACCTTCTTGCAGGATGGGATCATCGGGATTGCCAGAAGTGTTCTTTCCCAAAGTCCTGATTCTGAAATTACTTTAAGTACACCTCAGGTATTCTTAATTGTACATATTTTTTTTTAACACATCACGGATTTTGTTGAACTTTCCAAATGTCAGCCATCACTTTCTGAGATATCTGCATTCAGTTCTGCAGATGGCCTCTGGTCTGGAGGTGGAAAAACAAGGAAGGAAGTAAAAAAAAAAACACACATAGGGGGTGAAGAGTAGGTAATGGAACATAAGGAGATCCAAAACCTTTGGACGTAGTGAAAATATACATTCTATACAGCAGGGGTTAAATAAAGACTTTACTAATTATATTTCTTCCTTATTTATTAAAGAGCTATACAATTTACTAATATTTTTCTCAGGGCTTACCTGCAAAAACATCTTTTTTCTCTTCGCTCCGTTTGGACGGCAGCATGAATTTTTATCACTTTTATTGCTGCACTCATTCTTTTCTTTAGCAGACTGTAAGGTTATTTATAAACTCTTAGATATATATTATACACAAATGTTTTCTCAACTGAATTTATATTCCCAAGTACTCAGCAGAAGGTCAATAGATGAAAGAAGCTTATTTCTGTGTGATAAGGCAGGCACTATAATGTCTGTGTTCTATTTAACAACATTTTCTGGGTAAGGTATGCCAGTTGCATCCCTCCCTGTCCTTTTACTTTACAGGGAATTTGTCCCTGTGAGCTTTCGTAATTGTTTTGGTGTGTTGCATGCTCATATTTTTCTTCATGGGTTCACCCCTCTGAAGCACAATGCTGATGGAGTACCACACATGGTCAAAGCCACGTACACTGAAAACCCACGCCTTTAAGAAAGCCACTGCAGGGCGTTCAATGAAGACAAGGATGTACTCAAACTACAGCCTCAATAGAACATTAGGACAACCACAAAGACGTACAGATATCAAATGTTTTATGTGTCAGGAAGGAACAATGATATCTAGCAGATCCATCTGGATAAGGAAGTTGAAATGAAATATTTCGAACTGTGAATTCATGAAGGTTTTGTACAATGAAATATCTTGTTCCATCATTTTAAAAGATTCCACTGGCATCTATCACATTATTCAAATTAAAAGTCAGATTTTTATGCAAAAAGAGAATTAATTTAGTTCTGAAAATAACAAATGACCAGATGGATGCTTCTGTTTTGAAAACTCAAACATTTCCACTAGTGTATTTTATACATTCTTATATCAATCATGAGCTAGCAACAAAATAAAGAATCTCAATCTTAGCAAAACAAAATTTGAACATTTTTCATCCCACAGATGAGAGATGTATTCCCATGCAGCAGCAGACTCAGTCAATCAAGCATTTTGCAATGGATGCTGTTTTATTACAAAGACTCCTCTTCTTCGCCACAGAGTGAGGGAATAAAAAGTACAGAACAATAAAGCATCCTGTGGTTCGCCAATGCTCAGATTATCAACAGACAACTTGTCGGCTTCACATAATTTGGAGGGTATTTCAAATTTACATATTTATTAAATCAACTACAGCAGTTATCTTCTATCTGTATCAGTTATCTTCTATCCGCCTTTGCAACACTGTTGGACAATTTCCCCCAAAACACTGCAGCAGAAGGTCTCACAGATCATTAAAAGTAGTGAGAGGTGTGCAGGCTTCAGAGGATCATTGCTGGAGAACATTTCTTGCAAAAGGTGCAGCATGTTGGAAAGTCTGGAGATAAGTGTGCTGAAAGTGGTAACAAATGATGCAAAAAGATCTATTAAAGATCTGAGTTAAGGCCAAAAGTGCTCTAGCACTGTATAAATATGGTAGTTTGGTTGCCCATGAACAGATTCATAAATAATAATAATAATAAAATAATAATAATAATAATTATTATTATTCAGGGGGTTCTGGATAGAAAAGTCTTAGTTCATCTGCTCCAGGCAATGTTAACCTTTTTGGATCAGCAGGTATTAAACATCTGGTGGTAAAATCAGCAAATATTTCTGGGATGGTTTTCTACTGAACTGTTTTATCATACAGTTAAATAATAATGATTTAATTGATTTCCTAAGAAAAATCTGATTTAATGACATTTTATAAAATGCGTAATTTAGTATAAAGGAAACAAAACATGTATGTTTTCTATATGAAAATAACTCTCCAGTACACACTACCCTCTAGCGTAGCATAAGGAACAGCATTCCCTACGTTATCCTTCACAGTAATCCCATGCCAGAGCTTCACAAAAAAAGCTTTATTTTACCAGTCCATGTGAATCTCTGGCAAAAATTAAAGCTGTCCTTCTCAGTAAAGCTATGTTGATACAACAAGGTTGAGAGATGTCTTGGAATGGAGACATTGTCCTCAAAAGACCTTTGAGATATGTAGCACAATTCTGACTCTTCATTCCTAGCTTCCTTTCTGCTGCAGGCAAAATAGGCTGTTCAGCTTTTCTCAGGCTCTCCTAGCTGAAAATCGTTGTTTAAAAATAATTAGGGACTTTAGAGAATCATAAAATATGAAGATACTGCGTGTACTAGAAAAATGAGAAACTTTTAATAGCACAAGTACGTCGCAGTCGCTCAAAGGTAATTTCCAGCATACCCACAAACTAGTTGAGATTTAATTCAGAAAGAAGTCTTTTCAATAACCCATAGCTTGTGAGCCGTTTCAGATATAGCTCCCTTTCTAGTATGTACACATGTCAATATACTCTTCCTCTGAATTGTTTTATGATGAGGGAAAAGAGTGCTTTCTTTGGAAGTATTACAAAAAATCTGTCCTTGTACCTTCTGAACTGATAATTAGCGAAGAACCCATCATTTTAAAAAATATAATGAAATAAACCAAGAATGATCTGTGCACCCTCCGAGCAAAAGAATTATGGAAAGGAATAGGTGTCACAAGCTGCAGTGCCCTTTCCAGGATGCTTACAGATCTCAGGGAGAGGAACAGCAAATAACGACCCTGTCCAATGAGCACAACCAACCCAGCATGGGCTCCTGCCAGCACCAAGCATATAATTACAGTCTCCGGGATTTAATGTAATCTCAAACCTAAAGGATGACTCTCTTACAAGCAGTTTCACATGCTGCAGTACATGGTTAAAGACTCTTGTAATTACAGTTTCTATAAGGCTTTGTACTTTGTAGAGGCTTTTTCAATTAGTCAAAAGGCTGACCTTCCTATTGCTACATCGTTTTTTAACAAAGCGCAGTTAAGCATTTCCTCAAAATTACCATATTAGAAGCAGTGACACGCTCTTACACTTAGTAGAAAACAGCTGTTTTTATTCTAATTTAAAAACAAAGAAAGATTGTGATTCCACTGAAAACACTTGAACAAAAGTGGAATAATTACACCCCTCTCTAGCTATACTGCTTTGTTTCCGTATTTTTATCAACCTATTTAGCAGCTGTGAAATTGGAATATCACACTAGAAAATAAAACGTGTATTTGGAGGGATGAGACCAGAATATAACACGAGGTCGTTTAACCTACTGCAGGAGATTTTTAGGAATTAACTCAGAAAGTTATCATGGGCAAGCCTTTCTGTTCAAGATACCATCAGAAAGGGTGACAATGAAAGATTGCAGCTCTGGAGATGCAGCACAGAGAAGAGATGGCACAAGCAGAATTTCCACTGACAATGTCCTGTGGCCTCCAAGTCACAGCAGCCTTTGCAGGATGGAGGGAAGAGCTGATTCACTGGTACAACTGCATTCTTACCTGTGTGCAAGCTGCAAGAAGACGTAGTAGCAGCTGCTTTTCCAGCTGAGAGTGGGTTTGCATACTGAAATTAGGCCACATACCCGATGTTTGCCTGTGGAGTGAGCAACAAAGAGCCAGCCAGCTGGCACTGACCACTGCACTTTCCCAAGCCACATCAAATGCCACCATATTTCATCTGAGCAGCAGTTTTGGTGTGCCTGAAAATCAAAGATAATGAAAAATATCGAAAAATTGATCCGATATAAAGGACAGGGGAAAAAAAACAATGAGGAAAAGGAAGAAAAAAAAAAAAAAAGTAAGAAAAAGGATTTCAGTTTGAAAAATTGGTGCTGACTCTTCTGATTAGAACATGCTTGTTGGATAGGGCTGTTACCTCACTAGCACATTCACATTTTAGTCATTTTGCAGGACATTTTCCTGCAAAGTGAGAAGAAAGCCCTTCTATGCCTCCCTGGTTCCTCTGCAGCAAGTAAACCCTCTGCTGTCCTCAGGTCCTCCCTCACTATTGCCCCTTTTTAGTGCTGTGCTGTGGCTGTTGGCATTTTGCAAGGTTGGTGCCACATTCAGTAATGCCAGTAACCTACAGACTGCTGTGGACTCTGTTTCTGTTGCATGGTGATCTGTGACTCCGTGGCCAAGTGATCTCCTCTGGCTTTGTGTTCTGATGAAAAATATGTTATGAAAACATGGCTTTAACAGGCCTTAAATGGGAAGCCTAAAATGCACACCAGGTCTTTGGCATCTTCTGAAACCATGGACCTAATTGAGAAGGCTCATTCCTCACATTGCTATGCAAACTCATTTAGGTTTGGAGTCTCGGGAAGAGTGCCATATTGTTGTACATCAGCATAACACCGAATATGGCCAGCATCACCGACACTTTTGTACAGTCTTTCAATCCCAAGTCTTTGATTTAGGTGGCTCCTGATTTTTAAAATGGAACTAATGTGTAATTAAGACATCTTGGATCACCAGCTGAACTGTAACATTTTTAAAGGATTTTAAACCTCTGGCCTACAATCAGAAATCAAGAAATAACAACTGAGATCTACAGAGACTGGTGTTGTGTTTCACTGCAGACACCTACATCATGCCAGGGACTGCTGCACCACACAGCACAGCACACTTTGAATTTATTAGCCTAGCTCAAGGCTCAGAAATAAAGTGAGTTAGTCTAAACAAATTCTGTGTTGCTACGACCAGACTCTGTCTGGCAGCCAAATAAGAGCTGGCTTGGTTATCTCCCAATACTGCACACTGTAAAAGGACCAGTGTGTGTTACTAAACGCTTTTATCATCATTGTTTAGTGAAAAGTCACACAGCTTAATCCGTACGTCTGCTGGGACCTGGCTCATCCAAACCAACTTAAGCATCCAAATACAAGGCCTAAGAACAAGGAACACAGATCCCAGCTGCAGTACCAGGGAGCCTATCCTGGAATCTGATGACTCCAAATGACTGAGCAGACTGTTAAAGATAAGTAAATGAATGGCAACTGTGAGAGTGGCCTTAATGCAATCATTGCATATTTAACTGGGGGAAGACTGAGTACCTTTATAGACAAGATCACTACCTGCCTTACATAAGAAAGCCCATACTGGAAGCCAATATTCAACTCCAGCACCTACACTGGGATTTTATTTGGTTTGGATGTTCAGCCTGCTTGCTTTCTAAGGGCCAAAAAACAGTCAGGGCACACAGGAGAGTACCAAGAGTGGTCTGAGCAATAAAAATTCCTTGTGTAGTGAAAGACTTAGCAAGCATAATATCTTATCCAAAGAGTTTAGACTGTGACTTGATTACACAGCATGTAAGAGCTGTCACAGGAAGGACGTGTTGAGTGCTCAAGAGCTTCTCCATCAAATACAAGGGAGGGGAATAGAAGCAGCACTCAAAGCCAGTAAAATTCGAACTAATCACAACCTTCTCACAGGGAGGTTGACTAACAGATAAAACTATCAAAATGGTTCCCCTCGGAGGCGCTGCCTGCCTGCCTGCCTGCCTTTCTGGAATACCCATCTTAGCAAAACATCAGTTACTGGACTTGATGAAACAGGATCAAATGACAGGATGGATGCTGCATCCTCCTTACATGGGCAGTAACCAAACATCCTACATGCCTTTTCTTGCCTTAGAAAGTATATGAAGCAAAATATGATATTGGGATGGCCTTCTGCTGTCTGTATCTACTTTAAACCTCTTGCTTTAAACAAAAGACGTGGACAACATTGAAAAATGGATTCAAGAGTCTTCTGGCTATTTTCATCCTTAAAATACTCATCATTTTTGCACAACTATGAAAACTATACAAATAAAATGTTATTAAAATATAAGTCATGGTTTATCAAATGTATTATTACTATTCATATACATCTGTCTGAATTTAAGAAGAGATTGGACTGTGCACTTAGTCACATGGTCTGAACTTTTTGGGTAGACCTGTGCGGTGTCAAGAGTTGGACTTGATGATCCTTAAGGGTCCCTTCCAACTCAGGATATTCTATGATTCTATGATATATATTTCCAATTTAAATTCCTAATACATTAGAAAAACTGTCCTATTATGTCTGCGTTCTCAAAACGCAGACATTTCAAGGGCAGACAAACCGTTTTGTGTATCCACCCCCAGCCCCACATATCCTGTCCCTTTTGCTGTGAATCAAGAGCTGGGATCCACAGCAACAAAGGCCAAAAATGTATGCGCAGAGTAGCACAAAGCATGTTATTTATGTCAGGAAAAGAGAACATCTATAACGTGCACGACTGAAAATAAATTATCATCATGTTTTGCTATCAGGAAACAGTTAGCAAAACAAATGAAGGCAAGGTTTCTAGACAAGGGGTTGAAGTATTTGTAACGTAAGTCTCAAAAGTGAAAGGTTGATAACCTCAAGCTTGCTTTAGTGCCATTCCTCCATGGATCATCAGTGCTTTAGTGGTGCCCCACTGCAATTTATCACATTTTTAATAGCTCCTTCTAAAATACTCTTCAAAAAGTTTGAAGCCTGGCCAGATAACATTAACACTTAAAAGTCTGTATAGACGCTTACCAGCTTTTGTCTTTTTTTTTTTTTTTTGGTCAGAGTAGAGCAAAATCTTTGGAGATTGTAATCTCCAAAGGCACACATGATATTATATACAATAAGGATCAGCAGCAAACTGGGGGCAGCTAAATACAGATGCAAAACAATGTGAAAAAATAACATTACAAAACTAAAATGTGCTGTTCACCAAAAAAATATAAACAAACCTTTTGTCACTTTAAAAGACAACTCAAAAAAAAAAAAAAAGTAAAAAGAGTGTCTTCCTATAAAGAACACGTCCTTCCTGGATTACTGCAAGCTTATCACTCGTAAACTATCAATTAGTAGTAACAAATCCTTGTTACTTGCACATATGTTTTCAAAGCACAAACAAAGCCCACTGGAATTTGTGACAAGCTGAGGAAGGCCACGGCCTGCACCAGCCCGGAGGCACCTCAAGCCATGGGCCTGTGATTGGGAGGCCACCCCACACCTCTGTCACCACAGCGCTGCTCTGAAGGCCACAGCTCCCATCCCCCTGGTCAGACACATGGCATTCTTCACTTTGAGGATATTTCCATACATCTCTGTGAAAATTTCATAGTAACTGATTCTATTCTCCCCTTATTTTCCACACTGCTCTGCAATAAGTTTGGCCTTTCAAAACTTTCCTTAAAATTTGTCGCCTCCCTCCATAGAGCTGGGAGTAGAAGAGCAGGGCTCTTCTCCTAATTATCAATTGGATACAGATATGCAGCACACACAAATTTTAATCTTTTCTCATAGCCCAGGCCTGAAATCCATCTTCTGCTTTTTACTGAACCCTTTCTGTTTGCTCATGTATTTCAAGAAGGGAAGCAGCCGTGATTTACTTTAACTGCCTCAGGGCAGTCCAAAAGGCCTGCACGTAGGGGCAGTTACTTCTCTGTGCCTTTGACATGCCATTTCTTGGTATAGCATCAGTAAGTCCTTTGCAAGTGTCACTGCTATTACTATAGAGCAAGTTTTACTGCTGTTTGCCCACACTTGCTAGTCCCTCTATGCAACACTGCTTTCCCAGCTTACTATTCACATTATATCATCATATTTTGGATTGTTTCCCCATAGATGCATTAACTTGCCAAGTCATACGATATTCTTCTGCATACTATATATTTCTGGCTGTTTTAAAGACTGAACACACCTCCACTCTATGTAAGTCTCCTTATCTAATTTCATCTGTTAATTTTATTAGCAGTCAGCGAGGTTGTTAAATCGCTACTGCATTTATTACCCTTGAGCTGATGCCTGAGGGTGTTCTCAACCAACTCATTTTGAGGTATTTTCTTTTTGTTATATTGCGAGTGTTTTAAATTCACCAAATACCAAGAAAGACCCACAACCATACCACAGTATTGCATCAACTACTAGTATTTCTTCTATTAACTCAGTATTATTTTCCAAACTGTGGCAGAATTTATTATTTACAAATCTATACTGCCTATTAACTATGGCTTCATTATCTTCAAAACCTGAAATCCCTCCCCTTTATTACTTATTCAGTAGTTACTTCATTACAGAATTTTTATAGAAACCAGCACTAAATTAAAGACAAGACAGCAGCCAAATCGATTTCTCTCTTTTTTTCTCCCCACTTCTTAAGTGAACAGACTGACATATTGCATGGCACAAATTTATCTTTCCGCTCAAATTTAAGGTCAAACCCTATCTGCACCTACAGACACCAGAGAACAGCATGGTCACACTCAAAGACAGAAAGTTGGCAATACCGTAAGCTTGAATTTCTTTGTATTTGTTCACGTGTCATGGCCTTTATGAAAACCAGCTTGCAGAGAAATCGCTGTAAAGTATTTGCCTTTTTTTTTTTTTTCCCAATGTACATTTAAGTCTGCATCACACCAGCTGCTGCACTTCAGCAAGGAAATAAACTTGGTGCCACAAAGGGAAGGCTGTGTACGGATTCTCTCTGTGAACTTAGTTGGAAAGAGCTACATAAACTTAATTGATCAAAAGGGAGTCACAAAAGGATGAAATATTTTGCAGAGGCATATGCTAATGGTACTGCACCAACGTCCAAGACCTGCCGCCTTACAGGAAGGCTCCATAAAACTGTTGAGGTGATGGAAACGCTCCCGAGCCGCTGCTTGGAATTCAGAAACGGGATGGCAACGGTGCCATTTATTTATTTATTTTCAAAATACGGCCAGGAGAGAGGGGCCTCAGCATTTTTAACAGGAAATTAGAAAGCTAGCCGATATAAATTCACCACCTATCATAGCTTTAACAGCCCAAGCTCCCTCCCCGCCTCTCCCCAGTCCAGACCTCTCAGCTGCATCTGAATGCTCAGAGTGCTTCTAATGGATAAAAATGGAAACAAATGTATGCAACAAATCACAGAGTGTGCCTCTGCCAGCTCCCCCCTTCTGATTCATCGTACCCAGATCTCCGTACTGCTGCTACACATTAAAATCAATGTTCTGCCTCTTCATTATTGTCATTATTTCTCTTTCACTTCAGAAGTTTCCTTTCCTTGAGACTGCTGCCTGACCAGCTTGTCAGGACATATTTAAATCAATATTTTGTGCGTATGCGCGTGTGTGCCGTGCATCTGGATGCCATCTCATTACCATCTGAATCCCTATTATTTCTGTTGGGGCACAAAAACACAGGGGTACAAATCAAGTCAAATGACAGAAGATTACAGCCATCTATCTCTATCATTTAAAAATCTGAAGGAACTGCAGATTTCGCCATCAGCTCATTTCACACCTGATAAGAAGACCTAAATAAAGATTGAATGCAGCACTTTCCATGATGCATGAAAACGCAATGCAGCTCAAGCAGAAGGCATTAAAGATTCATCCTATCCTTGGCCAGAATCGAGACTCAAGCTGCTCGTGTCAACATCGCCTACTGCACCTGCGGCTCGCCTCCCAGGTCAAGGAGGAAAACCCCTAAAGGCACGGGCTTTTAATAGGTAATTCAGACATGTAGAGGTGGTTGAGCGGCAGAGTTGCTCTTTGGGAGGGAGAAGACCCACTGCCAGCAAATGCGACCGAGGCAGCCCACGCTCACCGAGCGGCCGCTGTCACTGGCCCAGCATCGTGACATTCATCAAGTTCAGACACACAACGCTAACATAGTTCAAAGAAATACCATGTAAAAACATTTAAATAGCCTCTCTCTCCTTGCTTTCATTTGGATATGAAGAGCCTCCACCGAAAGGAAACACCTTCCTGAAGTTATGTCCTAATGCAGATCCTAACCCACTGCACGCACGTCCATAGCAAGATGCTACAGCCTTGAATTTCTTTTAATTAGAAACACAGCACTCTGCTGAAAGAGGTGTTTCATTTATGGCAATTTATGTCTCACAGAAATTAAACTGAGCCTACAGCTTAGTGACATCATTTTCACACAAGCCTTCAATGAAGATTCTAAATTTCCTCCAAAATAAGTGTAAAAAGTAAAAATAATATTAATCTACATATATGTACTTACCCACACACGGAGGCAGCACATTTTCCACAAACGTGCTCACTACAGGCTGTGCATTTTAAATGTGTGAATTTACAAAAAGCTGATGACCCAAAGACACTTTGCCACTTTTTTGGGGTCTCCAAATGGCGCACATCTACAGCCTTTTGCCAGGCAAGCAGTGCTGCTCTTCCCACTGACTGCTCTCCCTGGCCTCTTCCTGCATCTATTTTAAGGCGACAAATTTGGGATTTGCCTGCATGTGAGGTGCAGATTAATCTTTTCCTTGCCTTTTGCAGAAAGATGAAGCAGATATCAGAAGAACTGCTTGGAACGCTGAAATGTTGAATTTGCTACCACAAGATGCTACCACCAAAAGCTGAGAGGAGAACTAAGCAACATTCATAAAGTTTGTAGTACTTTGTTTATATTCATTTCACCTGTTTTTTCTCAGTTCCTATCAGTTACTCTGATAAACACACTCTTAAACCTCAACTGTAAAATACAATCCCCTAAAAATAAAGCATCTGGACCCTCTATCAACATTGAACATTTAATTACTTTTTGTTTGTTTGTTTTAAAAATAAAGCCTGGCAACAAACCTTACACTTACTGTACCCCTTTAAGATCCGAGCAGAGGTAAACTCAAGTTCCTTTTTCCACTTACTTTTATAGGAACTACCGGCCCTGCTCTTTGACACAACATCTGGAAGCCTGTATGAATAAACATATTCACTGACATTTTCCCTTAAAAGGGCTGAGTTTACAAACTAAAGCTGTAATGTAGTAGGCTTCAGCACGGAGATGGTCAGAAGCACAACAGATGTCTCACAAAGAACTTGTACTTAAGACTTGTGATATTCCCAAGTTATAATGACAAGAAAGACCTGGGGGGCATCTGGAAAGGTGCCTTTAAAACAGAGGGAACCCCTTCCCACAGAACTCCCAGACTACAGAGCAGAAAAGGATTCAAATGGCTTTAAAGCGATTCCACGTGCTTCTGTTCTGAGAAAGAGGAATTTAGGCCTGGGCAGCAGCCACTGGCACCCAGCAGGCTGCCCTAGGAAACCCATCCCCAGCGAGCTACCAGAGCAGGACCTCAGCACCCTGCTAAGACTGCCATGGTGCTCCACACTGCACCCTGACACCTCCAAAAGCCGCTCAGATGCATCCGTCATCCCATCCACGACCTCGAGATCTCCTCAGCTGGATTCAGGACTCAAGGCCCCCGTTTTCTGTTGTAGCTCTGTTAGATGAAGAGGAGCTGGAAGAGGGGTAAGACCACACTGAAATGCCTGGAGCTCAACCCTGCAGAGAGCTGCAAACCAGAAGAACATCCAGTCACTCTGAGCAGAAACAGAGACAGAAGAGAAAAAGGTACAGATAATTTTAAAGACCAGATTCTTCCCAGCGCCATTAATATTCAGTTTATTCCACATGAAACATTTGTTTCAAGGGACTGAATTGCTCAGAAGATTGACTTTGATTTTGGGAGGCTTTCATTCGTAAGCTGTCAGTTTGGATCCAGCTGAGGGAGGTACTGATGGATGGTTTCTAATATCTAGGAGTTGCTTAGTGGTGTATGACAAATGACACAGCAGGCGCACCAGTGAGTTACACAGTGAGTCAGCAGTCCTTTCCCAGAAGGTTCAATACTAATTAAGAGGCAACTCTACTCCTTTGTGTAAGGCCACTTGAAAACTTATGCCCGAGCACCAGAAACAAATCACAGCTGAACTAAACACCTTCAGCTTCAGCGTGGAAATAAATAACAGCCGTACAGTTATAACATGGCGCATCCTTCAGTACACCTGTTACATGTTTTTACTGGAGCAGTACATTTAGTAGAGTTATTTGATGCCTCGCTAACAAAAAGCCACTTTTTGTTAGCTCAAAGATACTGTCAGTTTGGAAACGTTTGCCTTTCATTTAAAACAGCACTTTGGTGGACAGGCTCCTTCTCAAGTCCATCAATCCAAACCTGCTAAGTGCAGCTGGGCGCTACGCAGGACCGAGGATGAGTGCAGGGCTGTGTGGGTGTGCTTTGCATCGTCTCCTGTCCCCCCGGACCAGATCCTTCAGGCTGCAAGCAGGCCCCGTTTTTGGCCCTGGAAGCCAGCTCTGCCATTAGTGATGGATTTGAATGATGGTTTGTATCACATCCTTTCCTCTCCATTTACTGTCATGCTGAGACAAACAAGCTCATTTCTGTTACATTCAACAGAGAGAGACTGCCAAAACAGAAAAGGGATTTTTCTCTCCCTTCAATTTCTGACTTGCACTGGCTGCATGGTGAGGGATGAACCAGAACGACAGATCCTCACAATTCATCCTCAGCCTCTCAGGGAAAGCATTCACCTCTTTTTAGTCCACGCCACCTCTGTCCCAGCCCCAGCCTTTCAGTGCTTAAAGCACTGCAAAATCCTGCCTTGGGGCCACCAGTTTCTGATCCTTGTTTTTTACCGAATGTAAAAGGACTCATGTGTAACTTGTGCTGTGCATTTACCAGCACAAAGAAAATTGCATTTCAGAGATGGGACAGATATCTAATTACAAGGAAATGAGTTACAGCAAAATGGCAGTAAGAACTCGTGTAGTAAAAGACAGCCTCAATTAAAAGTTACAATAATAGTGCAAGGAAAGCTACAATATGATGCACATTAATAGCCTGCTCAAAACTCAACCCAGCCGCATTAGACGCAGGAAGTCATTTTCTGGAAAAGCTAATGAATCATTTTGTTAACAAGAAAAGGTCTTGCTGTTGATCTATGTGATCTAACTATTAGAATTAAGCAGACAACCCATATTATATACACTCCACAAAAGCCTACAGTGTTTTTATGTTTGCTCTGTTTTTAAAACTGCTTTGAAATACTATGAAAAGGTTAGGTTTTGTTTTGATGTGATATTTTGTCTGCTTCTTTGTTTATGTTTTAATTTTGTTATTTTCCTTCCATTCGTAGAATCATTAAGGTTGGAAAAGACCTCCAAGATCAGCTGGTCGAACCGACCCCCTGCCACCAATATTACCCAATAAACCATGTCCCTAAGCACCATGTCCAACCTCTCCTTGAACACCCCCAGGGCACCTGCCTGGGCAACTCACTCTTTGCATAATATTAAAGCATGTGTCTGATATGGGTGACAAAATGTACAACTTCCTTCCTTCCGTCCTTCCTTCCGTCCTTCCTTCCTTCCTCCCTCAGTGCTTGTGAACCATGTGGTTCGTTCAGGAGTGGGGAGAACATGTAAGTTAAGTCAGTAATGAACCAGCTTAAAAAAAAGAAAGAAAGAAGAGAGAAAAGAGAGGCAGCCACAAAACAAGCCTGATGAGAAGCTCAAACACTAAAAAAACGCCATTGAGTGAAATTAAAAGTAGCTGTTGTAAATTTTTCTGTATGAAAAAAATAGGTCTCCTACTACTTTTAAAACTTGGCCAAAAAGAAATATTTTTTCTAAAAATTATTAAGGAAAGCATACATTTTTCAGGCATTTATGCCATGTCTCTATTGGAGAGGTCTAACAGTTCATCTCTCAGGAGAAACAAGTTCAGTGGATTGTTAAATTTGTCACCATATAAATCCTTTTCACAGCATTTTTTCCAACTTGGCTTTCAAGGTTAAGAGCTGTTTCCCATACTTCTCTGCTAGACTAGATTATTAAACAAGCGCCATAAAAGAAGGCAACAGTGAGCCTGCTGCAAATGCCTGGCAGTGCACATGCTTCCTTCTCTCCATGCAGGGTGCAAAAGGCAAGCTTTCAGGGAAGTCAGCTCCATTTTACTTCATTCAACACAAAACATTTTGGGGGAGCATCTACTTATTTTAAGTCTAGTCAGGTTCTTAAAACTGGTCCTGTCTGAGTATCATTTGGATGTTGCTTAAACAAAGCTCTCCAGCTCCATAGTCAAGCCTCTCTCAGTTTCAGGTTGTTGAAGGAACACCAGAGGAAAACGCATCTGGATGTTTCTGCACTGAGAGCTTACTGGAAAGCCAATACTGAAACCCCAAGATCAGTCCATGTTTGAAAAATGAAACGGAGAAGTCTGGAAATGTTTCAAATCTCTGAGTGTGAACCAGCTTTTGAAACCACCTCAGCGTTGGCTCTGTCATCACCAACACAGGCACCCTTCTCTTCCCGCAGACTCGTTCCACCTGCACAGAATGATTCCTTACACTCACTTGACAGCCTGCAACAGGGTCATGCCTTAGCTCCCCTGACCCAGGATACTACATGCCCTGAGATAACACCACTGGATTCAGAGGGATATGTTCGGTCAGAGCCAGAGCAGTGACTGGAAGACAAACCGAGTGATGAACATATGGATGAACAATTACTTAAAGACAAACAGGAAACAATTTGTGATAAAACATAATGAAGACTGTTTTATTTATTCCAAATGAAGCATTTGTGTTTTTTTTTAAAAACAAGACAATTTGTTCCCAGATATCACAGGAAAACAAAACAAAACAAAACAAAAAAAAACACACAAAAAAAAACAAACAAAAAAAAAACCAAGAGACTAAGTGTAAAAAGTCACAAATGTGGAACAACTGCAACCTTTCAGCCCTAAAAAGGGTGGTTCTCCCTTGATTAGAAGGTGGAGAGGAAGTGATCCCACCTGGTAGCTTACAGCCAGATTTGTCCAGCAGATGGAGAGCAATGATCGTCCTCCACTGTTCATGCCTTCACAGGCCTGAGCAGACTACCAAATACAGCAGCAACAGCAAGGACATACTTCTGCCCTAAATACCATAACCCATTGTACTGCCTTACCTATCGCAGTACCCAGACAGGTCACTGCAAGTGGCAGAACTACAAGCATTCGAGACTTGTAAAACAGTTACTGATAATGGTCGCCCAGTAAGACCACATATATTAGCAAGGAGAAGAAAATCGGTGTGAATGCTGATACCTAGGAGTTCGGCATCAGGGCTTGCTGTGACAATGCTCTTTCAAAGACCAGGACCTGCACGATTATTATTATTATCATCATCATCATCATCATCATTTTTTAATAGAGATCTTTGGGAGGTTTAAAAAAAATCTGTGAATAGAAATCAATAAGAAAGAAAACTGATTATTTTGCTTTATCCCTATATTTACAAAATTACAGAAAAATACTGAAAAGTCTTCTTGCTTGCTGTATCTGCAACAAGGTGATAATTGTCCAACCTCTGTTCCCCCCTTTTTAAGAAAATGGGGAGAAATGTGATAACAGTGATATATTTTTTAACTTTTTCATCCATGACCATAAAACCGTAGAATATTCTTTAGGATCAGAAAATACATCTCTTCAGAATATGAAAAAGATGAGATTGTGTGTACAGGTAACAGAGCACGTCCATCAGGACCCACAGGTGAGTCCAAATGCTGCACGCTGCGGGATTCCCCCCTGCATCGCTGTGAAGCCCAAATCGGTGTTCGTCCACTCCCTCTACTGGCAAGAGCTGGTGTTTTCCTACTCAAAAAACTTTCACGATCTATACAACTTTTGACTAAACCTACAAAGCAGACTCAGTCTTTTTAGGCCACTTCAAAGGACGAGGGGAAAAAAAAAGACATAAAAGCTGTAAATTCACTGAGGCATGCACACTCCACAAGGCAACAAGGAACATGAACACCACCAGACAAAACCTTCCCCACTAATTGTGAAAGGCTGCTCTGCACTGCGTGTCTGCCACCGAGGTACATTAGAAACTAAGAAGTTTCCTAACAAATTCCAGATAAGCCCAGAATATGTATCCGTTACTCATTTTAATTGTAGTTTGCACATTAATGTTCACAGAAGTGAAACTGAGCTCTATTTGCTTTTTTGCTCCATATGAACTTTCAGATTTCATTATTAAAGCCGGCCTTAAAATAAATAATGTAAGATTCATGAAATAGTACATTGAGTTTCATTTAAAATATTTATGGAGCTCTCTCAAAAGAAAATCATTACTTGCATTTTCCTCTGAAATTTGAGAGAGGAGAGTTACGCATGAGTGAGCTCGGAGCTGCTGCAGTGCCGGTAGCATCTGCCTGCCCTTCCTCACCCTGCCTGAACGAGGGGTGGAAGGGCCCAGCCCAGCTGGGAGATGTGACCAACCCGCCTCATTTCAGGCTATTATTGTCACAGAGACAGGCCCATTACTTACTCTGTCTTCATTTTTTAACAAAAAAATCCTTACAGCCTGCCTCTCAGTTCGAACCTTTCAGCTCTTCAAAAGACTGCAGTCTCTCTACGCTTCAAACAAGGTGAGAACAAGGTAGGCCAGAGAAGATGTTGGGACACATGGGAAGGTAATTCTGGGCAATGCCTTCTCACAGAGAAGTGTTCCCATAAGCACAACCAGTAAGCCAGATTTCCAAAAACACTTCATCGTGGAGGTCAAGACTTGAAATAGCTCACCAAATGAAGGCATTGCAAAGGACCTTAAATGGTCCTTTGCTTCTTCCTAACTGGCTGCATGGGTTGGTTTCACTGTAGGATGGCCAACACCCACATCTGGAAATGCATAGCATAGCTGAGACCTGGTGACCCCAAATGCTTTGGCTATCTGGTGTCACCAGCAGAACACCATGTCTAGAAGCAGACCCCATCAGGGGCACAAATCCCTACCAGACAGGTGTTGGCCAGGGAGCCTGACTACAACTATAAAGCTATGGGTGCACCCCAGTGCTGCAGGAGCAAACCCACAATTAACTCTTCAAAAATTAAGATGAAACCACAGAGCTCCTTTTCCCATCTTCAGAGCAGCTCTGGACTTCTAAGATATACTAAGTGGCAGGCCTAGGTCTCTGTATCCTTCTGGTTCTTGAACACATAGTGATATATTTTATTTTTGGAGGGAGAATGGAAAATTACTTTTTCAAATAAAAACTGACCCTTAATTATAGGAGTCTGGGAGCTGGACCCTTCCACAGAATTTTACAAGACTTTGCATCTTAGAAGATAATTGTGAAGTACCAACAGAGGTACACAGGAGTACGGTCATTAAGTTGATAAAGGAATAGAAACATTGTATGGCTATTTTCAGTAAGATGTTTTACAACTATTTGCAGTGTTTCACAAAATATCTTCCTAAAGCATTTATTTTATATGCTGAAGCACATACGTGGTAGACACAATCACACAACCCTCTAGTGTGATGATAATCACACAATGAATAACCAGCTTTGCATTAGCTATAAGGAACATGATATAAACAAACACCCAAACATTCATCTGTATGCTTGGTGATCTGCTGACACAGATCTGCACACACAGTAAAAACTGTTTTCATCTGTGAATATTGCCAACTTATTCAAATTATGAGCCTGATTCTACAAACCCTATTTCAATAATCATAAATTGGCTGATACTCTTGCCCAACTAAAACTTTTGCAAATCATTCATAGTCTTATGCTAAATACAAAATTGTAATAAAAATCATTGTAGTTTCACCAAATATGGTACGTCTGGTCCCTTGATTTTGGTAAAATGGGAATCTGAGATTAGGCTTTAAATATATATATATAAAGAGAGAAAGAGGGAAAAAAAAAAAAGTATTTTTTTCTTTATATTTCCACAGAATCACTTCTTGTCCTTCCAAACAATTAGAGGGAAAAACATAATGTGTTTTTTTTGTTGTTGTTTTTTTTTTTTTTTTTTCTGGTTTATTACTTTAGTTCTAGAAATGCATACTTAATTTTTTATTGAAATGCTCTGAACTCTGAATGTTTCTTCAAGAAGGCATTTATATAAACAAAACAAAACAAAACAGAAAAGAACGGGATTTTATAAATCTATTACCCCAGAAGGCATTAAAGCATTATATAGGAAATAAAAAGAGGAAGTGCTAGAATGCTGATTGTTCAGGCAAACATGGCACATCCTGATCAATAACAGTTTCCACTGGCACAGTCCTGCTTTATTGAGAGAAAGGGAATATTGGCTACAATGCTGAGGACATTTTCATTTTTCATTTTTTTTCAGAAAGTACAATGGGCTTTTTAATTTCTATACAGAGAGATGCTACAGGTGGGTAAGGAGATCTCTCATTCATCATAGCAAAAAGGTGGTACTTTTCCCAGAAAACTGTAATATTTCATTACAGCCTTAGCAAAAGTGTAAAAACACAGAACATCTTAAAAGCAGGGTTTTCTTAACATATTGCAAAGAAGCTTGTATAGCAGGACAGAATTCCAAAGCTACACCACGGCAACACCAGCAAGCTTTGCAGTGGTTTATCTTCAGTGCTGAAGATACAGAGGAGCAAAGCACATTTCTTAAATTCTGTAGGCAGAGGGCAGCATGCTCCAGTCATCAGCACTGCGTCGATGCTGTGTGCAGTTTTAATTAAAATCTCACTCTCACTAAGAGAACATCTTTGTGTAATGGTGACTTTTAAACCTGACGATACTTAGTCATTTAAAAAGGAAGCTGACTACTTCTATGTTTATGATTTCAAAAACGTGTTCCATTACAGATGGCATCACTGTGTAGCATAAAAGAAATTAGGATGTGGTCCTAGTAAATGTTAATCTTCTCAAGTCAATAAAAACTCTGCACCAAAATGTCACAGCAGCTTTGCAGAAGGAACACATAGGAATGATGAAAACCAGAGTGTGGGGAAAACAGAACATGCATTATAAATGACAACTTGTCTCGTCTAGCTCAGTCATCTTTTAAATCCAAGAAATATATTGCCAAAATGATTCATATTTGTGGAACTGAAAAAGTCTGAAGAATTTAATCTTGAGCATCTTTTATTTAAATTGACTCTATACGGCTGTCTGCAAGAATTCGACATTTACACAGAATGATAATGCATATTAGGCAGTAATTACCATGGACTTTTCTTTAATTATAACTGATAACGCATATAAATCCTATGTTCCTAATTGAAGAACGTAATTAAGTCTGAATAGTTTAGGGGGAAAGAGAAGAGACACAAACATTGATTTTAAAATCAGGAGAATGGCGCCCTACACCAAAATTCCCTTCTCCTTTCTGCTTGTGTCAAAGAGTGAAAGAAATCTATCCACTCTAATGGAAAAGAAATTATTAACCCTGCTTTGCCCTTTGATTAACAATACGAAGTGATTTCTCACATAGCTTTATCCAGGATTTGAAAACTCCACCTGCTCACAAAGAACGGAAACCATTCTTATTTTGACATGTCAGCACAGCGAAACCTCCAAAGACTTTGTGAGCATCATCAAGTTAATGGAAGGCTATTAATGAATAGAGAAAGGCAAATGGAGGTTGGGAACAGGGAAAGGAGACTGAGGGTAGTGGTGAGATCATTTAAGACCCAAGAAGCCTCACAAATTTAATTTTAGTTCAAGGAGGTAACTCACTAACTAGAAACTATTCTAGGTTATGCTAGTAAATGTCAATAATTTTAAAACACACAGAGTGAAAGCTGTCACCTTTCACAGACATGCAAGGACTAGCCCTGAAAAGAACATCCCTGGACTACACGAGAGAGTCAAAGCCCAAGTGTAAATTTAAGAGAGTGACACAAAGTGTTGATTAAAAGCAAACCCTGCAAACACTTCAAGGCAATTCAGGGGATGCAGCCAACTTGGCCGCAAGGTCTTGGAAGATGTTGGCTCACTTTTTCAACTAGTTATATGCAGCAGGAAGCTCTGGCACTAAATAAAAAAATAAATAAGATTTCTGCAAAGGCAACATGGAGTGCACTTTCAACATTTCAGCCACGCCATTCCCAGGGGGCCTTACTAAAGCCAGAGGTCCATCAGCTTGTCATTCCCTGCACAAGTACTCCATAGGAACCGAGTTTGAAGGTTCAACCTTTACCTTTAGTCCTGCTTGGTAGTGGAAAGCCCCAGCAGGAAAAGTTCAGCGTTTCTGCCTGCTTGGCTGGGCTGGCGGCCTCGGCCTCTCACGGGGATGATGCCGAGAAAGCCAAAGGTGATCCCACCGAAGTCAGTTACCTTCAAAGTATGCTAACGTGTGTGTCCTCTGGAGAAACAGAAGCAGAGTGGCTGCCTGGTAACAGACAGAAGAAGGGGATTTCTAAGGGAAGAATTTTCACAGAAGCCTCAACTCTGAGATTAAAAGCCCGCAGCCCCACCTCAGCGAGGCCTCTGCCTGACCTCTGCAGCTCCTTCTGCATCAAAGGACCCGGAGAAGTCCTGCAAGACATGGCAATCATCATGCTGCACCACAGACAGCTCTCCTTTACTGCATCTTTGGTTCAGCGCTGCCTGTGCTATGATGCTGATGGACAGACCCCTCTGAGGTAAATATTTGGGATAAAGACTTAAGCACAGACAGGCCAAATCTAAGAAAACAGGACTGCATGTTGTAATCTGAAGAAATCAGATGAGAGAAAGGAAAATTCTGTGCAGTGCTACAATTTTATTAGAAAGGCACCTGCATTGCCATTAGCTATAATAAACTACATTGGTAAACACTGAGCATCCCAAGGGCAGCTTAAGCAGCTGCCCTTGAATGCTTAAGCAGCATTTGTCAAATGATATTTAATATAAGCGTGTATTCTGAAATGGACTATAAAATGGCATCACAGGGAATCTCTGATGATTTTTTTTCTCAATTTCTGTATCAAATATGATCATTTTCTGTTTCTAGGTGTGGGC
Source organism: Anas acuta (assembly GCF_963932015.1). Classification (NCBI taxonomy): domain Eukaryota; kingdom Metazoa; phylum Chordata; class Aves; order Anseriformes; family Anatidae; genus Anas; species Anas acuta. Next base: position 168,475,565 of record NC_088979.1, on the reverse strand, counting down.
ACCAGGCTTTCCCCTCTCCCTCGTGTCCTACACAGTCAGCAGTGAGATCCTCCAGGCCCCACAAAATGGCACCTGGCCACTCCGCAGCCTCTGGGCTTGTGCAGCTGTACCTGGCTGCAAAGAAGTGAACAACACCACTTATAACTCTGGAAAGTACTGATTCATATTATATGGGCTTACCAATACCATCTACAGGAAGTTCTCTTCAGAAGAAAGCAACCTCTTCTCTAGGTGAAAACAACAGGACCTATACAACCATATAAGCAGCCCAGCCACTTTCATGTCCTGGGTGGCCAAATGCCACCTGAGTGGAAAGGCCAAGGGAGCACCTGCTTGAAATCTGAGCCCGTCCCCACCTCTGTTAGCTGTGGTGAGCTCCTGCAAGGAGCTGGTGTCCACAGCCAAGGAAGTGGCACTGAGCAAATTTCCCCCCAGACCATGCAGTGCTGCCATGGGGCCCTGCTCTCCTCACTACACCCCGCGGCAATGTGCCACACTGCAGCCATTGCCACCCGCCCAGGGGGGGAAGAACAGCAAAAAAAATAACAACAACAAAACAAACAAGCTGCATGCTATTACAGAAATAGGGTTGGACAGAGTGAACGCAGAAATTCTCCCTTGTGCTTTTTAATCACCTCTCTTGTGCATTTAGCACTCGATAAGAGACCTCTCTGCTTCCACATCTCCCAGCACTGGGAGACTTACTACTTTTGTGCAATTCCCAGTGGGTCAGTGGCAGACTTCTAGAGGTTTTAAACTAAACCCAAATGAACTAGCAGGTGAGAGGGGTACTATTTTGGGGAGAAAACATAGCCACAGTGATTCAGTCACAGCTGGTTCAGAAACACTACTTTTGAGCGCAGCAAACAGAATCACAGAATCACAGAATTTCTAGGTTGGAAGAGACCTCAAGATCATCGAGTCCAACCTCTGACCTAACACTAACAGTCCCCACTAAACCATATCCCTAAGCTCTACATCTAAACGTCTTTTGAAGACTTCCAGGGATGGTGACTCCACCACCTCCCTGGGCAGCCCGTTCCAGCGCCTAACAACCCTTTCAGTAAAGAAATTCTTCCTAACATCTAACCTAAAACTCCCCTGGCGTAACTTTAGCCCATTCCCCCTCGTCCTGTCACCAGGCACATGGGAGAACAGGCCAACCCCCACCTCACTACAGCCTCCTTTAATGTACTTATACAGAGCAATAAGGTCACCCCTGAGCCTCCTCTTCTCTAGGCTGAACAAGCCCAGCTCCCTCAGCCGCTCCTCATAGGACTTGCTCTCCAGGCCCCTCACCAGCTTCGTCGCCCTTCTTTGGACCCGCTCAAGCACCTCGATGTCCTTCTTGTAGCGAGGGGCCCAAAACTGAACACAGTACTCGAGGTGCGGCCTCACCAGAGCCGAGTACAGGGGGACGATCACCTCCCTAGGCCCTGCTGGTCACAGTGTTTCTGATACAAGCCAGGATGCCGTTGGCCTTCTTGGCCACCAGAGCACACTGCTGGCTCATATTCAGCCGACTGTCCACCATCACTCCCAGGTCCTTCTCTGCCTGGCAGCTCTCCAACCATTCCTCTCCCAGCCTGTAGTTCTGCTTGGGGTTATTGTGCCCCAGGTGCAGGACCCGGCACTTGGCCTTGTTGAACTTCATACAGTTGACCTCAGCCCATCGGTGCAGCCTATCCAGATCCTCCTGCAGAGCCTTCCTGCCCTCGAGCAGATCGACACATGCACCTAGCTTGGTGTCATCTGCAAACTTACTGAGGGTGCACTCAAACTTACTGAGTCTGAACACGTCTGAAATATTCACTCTCATTCTCTGTTACAGAATATAGCTGTTACTACAGCTTGTTATCATTCTGTGGTCATATCAGGATTATAAAATGTGCCACAAGTATTTCATATGCAGCAAGGTATTGTTTGAAATAGAACTAGAAATTCTGAAAACAAATACTGAAGGAGTAGATTTTATATGGAACTCTAGGAAAAAATCTGCTTTGATGTTAAACTGTGCATCAATTTTTGTTTTGCCTTTTCAAAGTCATTTTTATTTTGCCTTTTCAAAGTCATTCTTTTTTTTTTCCTGCTAGATGCACTTAAGAGATTCTTTTTTCCCATACATTTTTCACTTTATTTATTAATAATTACTGTAATGCATTAGAATGCCATACAGAGGTTTCAGCATACAATAACTATCCTTCCAGTCCCAGAACAAAAAATGTTCTGAGTCATGAGACCCAACAAAATTGAAAACGCCGGGAAGTGGAACACAGACTTCCCACATAATCCATAGCCAGTAAACACCCCCAAAAACTCAGCTACAACCAGAGAAGAGTTTTCCACACATCTCGTGGTAGAACAGAGCGGTGCAAAGCAGCTGTGCATACCATGCTGCTCTGCAAGGCAGGCAATCGCACATGGCCTCAAAATCCTGCATGTCAGATGGACGGTTTCCACCAGGCACCATCAGTCCATACAGCAGGAGATCTGATGGGCTGACCAGCAATAAAGCTGGCTTTTTGCTGACCTTAGATCCAAAGCCTTGGCCCTTGGCTCTGGTAGATGATGTCCAAGTCTTCCAGGCTTTCCTGGTGGAAAACTGCTCAATGACCAACCAATTTGAGGTCTTGACAGCAAACAAGCAGAAGCAAAGCGTGGCACAGAAAGAAACGGGTGCATTAACAAAGCAACAGCAGCGGCTGCTGAGCTCACATGCTGGATGGGATGAAAGGAACTTCTCATGCAAAGTCTCTTCTGTTACTGGGCTTGGCTCACCTGTGCCGACTCACAGCACCATGACTCACGATGTATGAGCTCTAAAGAACATAAACAAGATGGCAACTTTTGGGAATCTGAGTTGGATTTTTTACTACAAGAAGGAGGGAAAATACCAAGAGAGAAGCCAGATAGAATTAGGTGTCTGAAGGGAGTAACTGGCAAGGGAAAGGTTGAGACTGGCTCCTCTGCAAGAGGAAGAGAAGGCAGCACAGCATCAACTTATGGGAGAGCCTTGAAGGCAAACTAACTCTGACATCGTAATTAGGGGTTGTTTGAATAGCAAGGTTATATGTAGTGCCATTAATTCCAGTGGGGAAGAAGTAGTAGGAGTAGCAGTGTTGGATTAAGAATTCAAATTCCCCTGCTAAAAAAACAATCAAACCCCAAAGCTCTTCAAAGTTTTTCCATGAACTGTACAGCTCTTTGAAGTACTTTTTGTTTTCCACAGCTTCATAGCCTGTAATTTCAGATGGTGCTAATTCTGCCCCTCCTTGGATCTAGTCCAGTGGCTCTGGAAACACTGTATTATTTGATTTGAGCAGTGCAATGTTAGGTGAACTGATGAGTCCAGAAAAAAATGAGAATTCCTACACTCAAGTAAAAAAATATAATTCCTTCAGACCTGTCTTGCATCACGTCCTCTAAGGCAATCCTCATTTCCACTCCTGCGTTCAGTTTGCCTACCTCTTTCTTAGTGTGGTACCCAAATACTGGAGACAGCATCCACAGTGGCCTCACCTGGGGCATACAGTCCCTCTAAAGCACAGCAAAACTTGTGTTCCTTGCAATGGCATCACACCACTAAGCTGCTTAATTTGTCATCCACTATAAATGAACGTTGATTCTGTTCTGCAGCGCAGCTGCTTAGCTTATTATTTCCTGTCTTGCATTTGTACATTTCATTTTTCCTTCCCAGCTGTGGCTTCCACACTTAACTACTTCTAGCTTACTCATTTCAGACCCTTATCCTAATTTATCTGGAATATTTTATATTCCCATCCTGTCCTGTCTCCAAAACATTCAGAACCCCTTTCAGTTGAGTTTCATCCACTTTTTTTTTTTAAGTGTACTCAAATTCATTGTGTGAATCATTAAAAGAAATATCAAAGAAACCAAAGCACATGACAGAGCCCTTCAGAAAACTGACCCCTACCACTCAGACTATCAAGTCATTGATAACTAAACCTCAACTGCAGCCTTTCAAGTACTTCAGAAGTTGCTTTAGAGACATCATTTAGACTACTTTTCTGGTTTACATAGGACCATGTCAAGTGAAATAGTGTCAAAAGCCTTACTGAAGTCAGAATGGATCACATCTAGTACTTCTTTCTTAGCATTTCTGCCGCTTACTCTGTCAAAATCGGACATTGGAATAGCTTGACGCAATTTGTTCTTGACAAATCCATTTGGGTATTCCCTAGCTACCCTCTAGGTACTTGCAGATTATTTAATAATTTATGCTGTCTTTTTCACGTTTGGTCTGTAACTCTCAACACCCTCTCCTCTTTCCCTGGTAGAGACAGCATTCATCTCTGCCCTTTCCTAGTCCTTTCTCTCTCTCTCTTCCTCTTCTTAAAAAACAAAACATGAATGATTCAAGGATTGCTTCAGCCAATTCCTTAAATATTCGGAGATAAATTTCAACAGACACTCCTGACTTGAAACCATTTACACCTTTGACCTGTTCTTTTTCACTCTTGTCCATATTTTTAGTTTCCTTCCTAATCCTTGGAAGTAGGTTGATTGGGATAACAAAAGTCCATTGAGTCCAACTGTCTCAGGGGAGGATGCACAGCAGAAAATGCTCTCACCAGAAAGCCCTGAACACTGACCATGTGAGCTCCCCGTTTTCAATTCTGTTTTTCCCACTCCCTGCGTACCTTTTCCTCAATAAAAAGCTTTACAGCGGTGATAGATCATGTCATACCATAAGCTCTGATTTTGTTTAATGAAAGCATTGCAGCCAGGCACAGCTGCTGTGTCTACCTTGCTAAATTAGGAAGACTTTTTGTGGCAATGACACAAAATGGGGAGAAAGGCTGCAAGTGGCTCCTTTTCCACGCAGTTGGATGGAAAAAGGTATTCCAGAGTTGGAGGAATCCCTCCCTGGGGAAGGGCAGTGGTGGGAACCCTCCTGTGGGGATAGGGCGGGTGGCCATAAACTCCAAATCAGCACATCATCCCCGTCCCCAGCCGGGCACTGCTGCAGGTGTTTGTGCTTTCCTGAAAGAGCCCCAAGGGGCACAGCCAGCCCCTGGCAGCGCAAAGCCGGCACTAGGATGGTAACAGGAACAACACTCACCTTCAGAAGCAATGTTACAAGTCGAGCCCTGTATCGCCTCACTATTATCAGTACCAAGATGATGTGATAACCAGCTTGCATGGCCTTCCCGTGGATGCTAATGAGAATCAGGAAAAGCACAGTCATGCTACAGCCATGTGCAGCTGGTATAAATGCCTGAACACCTGAACCTGCAGCCTCGTAGACACAGCCCCTGTGCTGCCCAGGTTGCAAAACAGCAGTGAAGAACACCTCATTCCCTCTTAGTGGTAAGAAAGAAAATGTCGGTCTAACATACAGTGGCTAGTGATTTTCATAAATCCAGTTAAAACAGGAAATTTTATATTATTTTAGTTCATTCGTTCAAGTGCATGGGCCATATGAACACTCAGACTGCTGAGTGAAGGAGAGTAGATCCAGTTTTTTCTCTCAAGTTAGAGAGAATGAGGTTGAAATGAAAGAAAATACGTATATTCAATCATACAAGCCCTGATTCAGCAGAGTTCTAGTTCCCAACATATACAAAGCTCTTTCTCATGTGAGCTAAGCAATGAGTTTTACTCTCAGCAGTTGCAGAAAGCTGTTTCACTGCTGCGTGTTTCTGAGGATACCTCCCAGCAGAAGGGGTTACAGGAGCTGCCTACTGCCTGAACTGGGATTTATGAGGCAGGAGCAAAGTTAAAACATGAAAGCTTCACTTACATAAAATATTCCTATAAGGGAGACCACCTGCTATTTATGCCTGGCAAAGAGCAAAAAGCCACGCTGCAGGTGCAGAAAGCTGACATTGACTTGTGACAAACCTTCCGCAGCCATTGGAAAGCCCCAGCGCAGCAATGTACATTTTTCAGCTCTTTGGAAAGAAGACAAAGGGAATGATTAGGTGATGACCTATATGCCAGCTCAAGAGCAATTAGCCTGGGAACTGCAGCACTTGCACCATTCCCGTAAAGTGCCCTGGAGGACACTTGTATGAAATAGAAGCAGGCAGCGCTGGTTAAGTCCTCTTAGGCTGGGAGGAAAGGTGGAGAAAAACAGGAAGAGGAGGGAAGGAGAGAACTGATATGAATGAAAAATTATTATTCAACGAGCAAACATGATGCATTAAGATCCTAAGATGTAGTGCGATAAAATCTCTCTTTTATTTTTGAGGCATATTCTCATTACCATACCTAAGGTTGCCTCAGCATTTTCATTTTTATCTCTCTATATAACCCAACTCTAAAAATGCGTTTGTGGTGAAGACTGGCACACAAGTCTCAGCCTGAAAGAAACTTTTTATTTTGTCAAATAATTTCATTTAACTGTCTGAAGAAAACAGTAGTCATAAAAAAGCAATAATATTTAAAACTCTAAGCATGTATTCTCTTTCTTCCAGGCCTTATACAGAATTATAGTTCACTACACTTAGACTCAGCAACTGAATTATTTTTTTTCTTTTTGTAATGTAACTTAGTACATTTCTTTCATTACTCTCTCCTCCTGTCCCATGTGCTTCCTTTCTTTTCATGTCACATCGTGTGTGAATTGAACAAGCATTTCTCATTTTCTTTCTTTCAAATTCTCATCATGTTCACCTCCCTCTGAAATATGCTCTCTCTTCTCACCTTTTCTCCCCAGATCATCCCATCTCACACTGTGCAGACCTGTCTCAGGGCCAATCCCTACATCCATCCTACGCCTCCCTCATTTATCTGATGGCCAAACCAAAACCAGCACATCACAGAGGTGTACTAGTGACAAAGGAAGGAAGAAACTATCTTCTACTACAGCCATGGAAAAGCAAGTGCTTCCCCTGGTCTCCCTTGAAAAAGTCATTTGGGGCTTGCATTTGTGTTGCAGAATGGTTTTTAGTGTCAGCTCTTCCCTTCTTGGGCATCCTGGGGATCCAGGATCTTTCCCCCCTTTCCCACCTTCTATTCCTGCCTCCTTTGTTCTCACAGAACCCAAGCGGTTACTGGTGCTCTCCCAGACCCGGTCAGTGAAGGCAATTCACTCCCTGTTGCTTGGCTGAGGCTGCCAGCATCCTCAGTAAGAGAAACTTTCCTAAAGCATCGCCTGGCAAAGCAGAAGCACTGGTGGTGAAGAGGACTGCTACCAACCGGCTAAGCAATGCTGCCTTTTAACACTACATCTTTTGCTTTCATCCATTTCCACAGATACTATCTGAAACTGCTAAAAGATTGCCCATTAGATAATTGACTGTCCTGAGCAAAGACTGTCATTTCTTACACCAGCAGCACACTTTGCCCCAGCCATCTCCACCTATTCATGCCTTCAGACACTACTGCATTATAAAATATCAAGCAACTAATAATGAAAATATTGGACTTTAAAGCTGGCTTTTTTTTTTTTTTCCTTTGGGGATGTTTTAATTCTTGTTTGGAAAAGTGGAAGTGCTAAGATTTGGGACTTGAAAGTGGAAACACAATTCTTACAGTATCCCTGTAGAACTGACACGAGATCAGTCACAGGTCACTTTTAGCAGCTCATCTGACAGACTACCCTGACCTTCAAATAACTGAGCAGCTGAAAATGTCATTTTTAAGCATTAAGGATAGATTGTAGAAACCAACCTCCTAGTAAAAAGAAAAAAGAAATAATTAAAAGCAAACGACAACAATAAAAACAAACAGAAAGACCCCACAGTTCTTGGAACTGACACCCCAAAACAGCTCATCTGTTTTTCACATTGCTGTAACTGAGAGCACAGCCTGTTTGCTTCCTTGCAAATGTGGTGGATACAGTGTAAGCCATCCTGGTATTGTGGGGACCAAAACTATCACCACACATCATAAAGAAAATCTTATCCTACGGTGTAAGATGTTGGAAAAAAACAGTATTTCTCCTCCAGTCATACATTTGCTGAAATATGCAGACTGAGGACGTATCTTTACTTCTGAGGTAGCCTCTATTTATTGTCCTCATTCAGCTCTGAATCTGGTGCACAGCAGCTTGGTACGCTGCTGTCTGCATTGAAGGATTCCCACTCACAGCACACACAAAATGTACACTTACTCATTTACAAGGGTTTTACTAATGCATTGCCCTCCATGCAAATGTCAGGAGCTGCTGAGGTGTAATTCAGATGTTGCTGACTGCTCCAGCTTTTGTGGTCTCCAAGTTCTGTCATTTTGGGCCTGCTCCAACCCCACGATACTTGCCCCATCCTCTCCTCTCACTTGCACATCTCTTACTTCCTTTCTGCTTTTCTTCTCTCTCCCTCTCCCACAACAAACAGCCCAGATTTGGTTCACACTCCCCCCTCCAGTTCCTGAAGCCTATTTTAATTTTCTTTTAGTTTCTGTGCATCAAAGGCAAGTGAGTAAGACTCTCCAGCTGACAGAGCAGAGCTCTATTCCTGCATCCACCACAGCTGCGTGACCCCGAGCACATCACTTCGGGACATCCACAAGGCATAATGATATATTCCACAAGAAAAATCGCACGGCCCACTCCTGACAGCTGCAGTTCTGGTGGGCTCTTTGCCCACCATCCCATGATGTCCTCACAAAACAGTGCAGGCAGGTCCTGGTGGTGAAAGCCCAGTCAGACTGGTACAAACCCGAGGCACTCTGAGCACTGCCAAATCACTTCCCAGAAAAGAGAGCTGGGATTCGCATGAAGGTCACTTCTGGGAAGCCACACCTGAAGGTTGAGTACACCTGATGAAACTACACTACCATTTAAAATCATTAATTATTGCTAACCATAGAATCTAAGAAGCCAAATTATGTTTCAGAACCTATTATGCTGAAAATACAGCGTGTGTAAGCCCCAACAAGCCCACAGGATAATGCAAGACAGGAGACAGCAAATGGACACCCAGGGATGGGCAGGAAAGAGCAAAGAAACCACCAGGCAATGCTGGTCCCAGGTTGTCTATGGACCAAGCACTCTGGAAAGCTCACCGACACCTGAACCATCGCATCAGGAATATCGCCTTGCAGAACTGAAATACAGGAAGGTTTTAAATTGCATTTCTACTTTTTTTAGCAAAGATGTGGATAGATAATTTAAGCATAAGGCAAATTAACTAATAATACAAATAACAAATACTGTTGAAAAACAATTATAGGGCTTTGAAATATGCAACTAATTTCTATATGCAAACGTCCCCATCTTTCTACAAAACTGAAGCAAAGTACCCGTTGTTGTCTCCTCACGTTTAATAAAGAATTGAATTGCATGTTGTATACCAGACAGCAAAACTTTTTTAAGAAAGCATTTCATTTTTTCATACTTCTGTAATTGAGCATAACTAACTTACCAAATACCCGTTTCCTTTAGAGATCTGTTTTTCCCCTCTCTCTTTGTCTACTTATAAGGTGGTTTATTTTATAGCTCAAATAAAATCAAAGAAGCTCATTTTTGAAAAAAAAAAAAAAAAAAAAAGAGGACGCAAAAACTCATCTAACATTTCATTTATGAAGATCAAGCACACTGAAAAATTGAAGTGTTATTTTGCAGTTATACTGAAAAAAAAACAATCTAGATGGCTTGAAGAAGGAATTGATTTAATTCCACAGTGAAATAAAACACAGAGATGCTGAAGATCTCCAGCAATGGCTCTCATGAAAATCCTAAATTTTAAAGAGTGTTGAAAGCCACCATAATATGCCTAGTTAGTTTTCCTGATCTGACAGTGAAATAAAAACCAGTAATGGGCTAATATTTTTTGAGCTGACTGACAGGACGTTTAAAGAAATCAATTTAATCATTTCATCAGGGTGACCTGTGTATATGGGAAACAGGATGAGTTCTGAATAAAGTAAGTACATTACAAGGAGCTGCAAGAGGAGAGGAGCCATCTTATGTGAAGAGCAAAGAAGGATTTTTTTTTCCACAACTCTGTGAAAAAGCTCAAAAATTCAAAATTGTGAATTTATATTATTATAAACCTAAGTAAAGTCACAAAGTCACAATACGTAGAGTTCAGTAAGTGTAACAGGGAACAATTTGGAACTACTCATGGAAGTCATAATTCTCAAAATAATGAAAGCAATAAGCTTGAATTAATATTATTTTTTTAAGTCTCACATATAAATTTTTAAAAAAATGTACACAGTGCCTTACACTGTCCAGATGAGGGTGTAAGGGAGGAAAAAGGGGGAACATTAAAACTGAGTGAAGTATCACACCAGACAACAAAAACTTACAATTGTACTATTACTACAGTCTTGTATACTATAAATTATAGAAATTATTTACAAACACATAGTCTACATTTATGCCATTTATAGTGAACCAGTAGCTGTTCAAACTAAACAAACCCTCCAAAAGGGGAAGGGAAAAAAAGAAAAAAGAGAGATGAAAGAAAGGTGAAAACTCGGGGTGACCTCAAATTTAACTTGGGGAATTGACACTGGTAAAAATAGAAAACAGTCATCATAAAATGTTTGGCAGCTTTTGGCCTGATAATGATGATTACTTGCTATGAATAAAAACGACGTAACAGAGCCTTCTAATTAGCAAGCATGAGTGATGCTAAAGGAGGGATCTGGAAAAGTTTCTGTTGACTGCAGGACTGGGGAAAACCATGAATCGGAGAGACTGTATAAGGCATGGTGAAAGCTGAAGAAACATACTAGATAAAATGTGCTGCTGTTTATATATATATATACTTCTAAGTTATTTTCTACAGTATGGATGTTTCCATCTAGTTTTGCTTGTCAGAACAGACTCAGATGCAAGCTATTATCTGGCCACAACAATGCATCATGACAGCTCTTCCAAACAGCAAGCATGAACCAGGCTGGCCATAGCCAATGGCTGTGGGGTGACCCAAAACCCATGGGAATTCATTAAAATATAAAAGCACATGAACATGAATAGCTAATTAACACAACAGTAAAAATAGCGACATACATATCATCGTAGTAAACTATCAAGTAGTACAAAAAGAAAAAAAAGAAACTATGAGGCAAAGCATAGGTCTGACTAACAAGCACCATACTCCTCGTGATGATAGAAAGAAATGCATTTATATTTCATTTTGTCTTTTTTTTCTTTTTCAGAGAAACAAATAACATGGAGGCAATATTAAGAGTTATGAGATATTCAAAATGAAAATCGAATGAACTGCGATATTTGTATGTAAGTGAGTAGAGAAAGCAACAAAGAATAGGGAGAGCCAAGTATAACTCCTATTTGAAATGACAGCCTAGGAAGGGAAGAGTAAGAAAACAAAAAACCCCGCCAACTTCTTCAGTGTTATCTCATCTTCATTGTGGTTTTGAAGTTTCAGTGAGACTCTCTGCAAAACTGTACATAACTAAAAAGCCCAACTTATTATCAATTTTGTAAGCTAAATTTCTGTTGTGCCTCTTGGAAAGCTTTTTTTAATATCTTTAATTGTTATGGATGGTTATTCTCCAGTAAAATGAGGCTTTTAAAGACTTCATCATTTGTCTCAACATGCTGCTAAGCCTAAAATGATTTTCAGTTGCGTAGATTAAATGACTTTCTACTGTGCTGAACAGCAACAAACAAAAATAAAATGCCTTATCACTGTGGGCTTTTTGCTATTGCTTCAGGAAAACAAGCTTTGCATTAAAGCCATATTAACTTTGCTGTATGCACAGCAGAGCTCTATGAGGGCACTTCAAGCCAGAAAACAGGTTAGCCAAAATAGTTAGAGGCTTTCCATGCTCAGTATTTCTTTCTCAATCAACTCCATCTTTCCTTTTAACCATTGCTCCCCATGTCACCCTTAGAAGCATCCAGTCACTAGTGAATTTTGTGCTAAAAATTAATTGTGCAGGAAGATAGTTGTGCATTACAAAAACATACCAAAGGTCTGAAGATGGTACCAAGCGCAACAAATGTGTTTTGCTACTGCAGCCTAGACCATCCCTCTCTGAGGAACTTGCTTGTCAGCCCCAATCCTGCTCAGACTCACCCTTCCTATCCAAGTGGTATCCTTGAACAAGAAGCCTACCAGGAAAGGTGGGCAACGTGGGAAGTTTCCTGAACCTGCTGGATGCCCCATATCACTGCTCACACCAACCAACCGCTCTGTTTGGCTTGCCCACCTTGTCTTGCCATGGCTTGTTAAAGCCCTGTGAACTAGATTCAGACCACAGACCAACTCTGGCTATCTATGGTTTGCACAATTGAAGATGTGTGCATAGAGAAAAAACAATGATCACACAGAAGTAGTTCATCTTCTTATCAACAGTAGCCCCTTTATTCTCTCCCAGGAGACAGCTGGGGGAGAGCGTGCCTCTTCCATGTCCTTTAGCTGAAGCAATCTGTAAGAAGCACACCAGAGCCAACAGCTTACTCAGCAAGGGCACGGAAGGAGAGGAGGCCCATTCATTTCAGACAATGGGGAAAATAGGGCACAGGGGAATGCCGTGCCAAGAAGAGGTTTCAGTTTATTATCAACTCCCATTAAAATATTGTTATTATTCAAAAGCATGTACCCAAAAGACTAAAAACGAGGGCAAGAATTTCAGTGAAGAAATACTATCCGAGTGTAAGTTTTGGTTTTGGATGACTAGAATTGGGGTGGTAAATCTAGCTGCCAAAGCCCAAGTGGCCTGAATTTCAAAGACACCAAGAATCTACAGATAGAGATGATTTTCATATAATTTGCGGTAGGCTGGGGTCTGGGCAAAAGATTTTACAGCAATAATAGTGAGGATGGATTAGAAGAAAAACTTTATCAAAAAAAAAAAAAAAAGACATTTCCTATTACCACTCTGAAGAGTTAGTTCGTAAATGTTATCAGTTAGACTTCTGTCACCCATCAAAGCCTTTAGTCACGGACATCTCAAGCTACCTGAGTGGCTTTACCAGAAGTTGCTCAGCAGTTTTCCAACAAAAATGACAAGATTAGATACGGACTGATAGTCAGTACAATTATAATTAATGATAGTAAGTTCACAGGCAGCCTTCATCCAGCAGTTCTGTAACAACATCTGCAGTCTATCCTCATGAAAGCATGCAATCATGGTCTGAAACATACCCTTCACCCCCAGACCAGCCATTCATGAATTGTACCAAAACTACAGCTGAAAACTTTACAGCTCCACCAGAACAGTGGCTCTTTGTTATCTTTCCCTTTTTTCTTTTTCTCCCATGCCACAAATGATGCTAAGGATGTCTTTAGGGCAGTAATTGTTGTTTAATTACATACACAGAGCTTAGTGCTGCATGGCTCTTCCCTTGTTTGTGGGACCTACATTCTACTCTAACCCATTCTAGAAACTGTAAAGATGATAGTAATATCTGTCTGTATTTCTGACCAGGCTTTCTCACACAAATACATGCAAACACACTGCAAGGGTGATAGGTTGAGCACACCTGGAGTACTACAACACTGTGCAGTCACCCCGCATGGGTGCACATTGCAAGCTGAGCACCCAACACTCTGCCAAGCAGTGGACCCCCTGTATGGGACCTTTCCATGATGAATTTATGTGCATTCTCTTGGGCCCTTGAAAATTTATTCCCGCAAAGCCTTTCACCTTCTTTTTCCTAATAGGATATTTTTTGACTTGTGTTTTGCCTGTTTTTTATTTGTTAACCAAAAGGACTCTTTATACTTTGCATATTTTACTTGCTTTTACGTGAAAATGTACTGGCACATTTTACTTCTTAGGAAAAAAGAACCCTCAGTATAGTCTCTCACTTCTAATAATGTTTTCAGTACCTGACTGTTTGCACACATGATGCACAATGATGGCAAATAATTACAGTCTGCTGTGATCTTCAATAAAAACAGCATTTTTCCTTTCAAAAGACCAAAAAAAATAAATAAATAAATAAAAAGAGAGAGATTAATGATTCTGCTGCTTATTCAAACATGTTGTATGAAAAACAAAACATACAGAATGATCTTTGAGGCAATTGCTTAAAACATCTTTCTAGACACACAATACCAAAAGCCATACTTTCGTCTAGAGGACATCAAATTATTTTCTACGTTTAGGTCGTAATATGTACTTCTCCATCCAGCACAAAGCCTTACTACTCTTGTTTGTGGCTGGTTGTCATAGGGCTTTTACATGGGATAGTTTTGATGGATCCATTCTATACAACAGCAATAGTGCTCTCCTTCCACTAGAAAGATAGTGAGCAATTTTTTTTTAGAAACTACTGTTACTCTACTAAAGATGAACTGCTTATGCCTCCAAGAAATCCAATTATTGCTCCAGTAAAGCAAAACATTAAGGATAAAAGGTAAGTAAAGGTAGTAATGACTGTAGTAAATGTTGTCAAGCAAAGACTCCAGTAATTGAGATTCTGCAATAATATAAGGAGTTACTACTCTTGGTGTGACAGCACTGAAGTCAATAGGGTTTTGCCATAAATGAATATAACCCTATTCCTAAGTAGTCACAATATAAAGAGGTGTTTATCACAATTTTTAAACAGACAAGTAAATTCAAAACTGCAGGAACATTAAAGTGTGCCACATAGTTTAACACATGGATGAACAAGTAATTAGACTTATTTGTTTGTGGATTGAATGCCTGCAAAATAAAAAGACCTTTCTTTAGTCTGAGAAAAGAAAACAAAAAACAAAACAAAACAAACAAACAAACAAAACCACCCTAAACTGTTTTCTCCCATTTGCACTCTATGCTGCAAAAAATGAAGAACAACAAGATCATGCTTTAATTTTCAATACAATCCTGAAGGATTTGGGAAGCCTTACTAGAGAGTAAGAAAAAAAAAAAAAAAAGAAAAAAAGAAAAAAAAAAGAAAAAAAATGTATAAAAACAAGAAAAAACATTGTATTTTTACAATTTTTTTTTTAAATTGTATTTTTAGAAGTCCAGGAAAACTCACACGTCATTTAAATTTAGGAAAAGGTTTGCCCTCAGTTTCTTCACTGAAAAAAGAGAATATATGGCATTATCACATCCTAACTGCAAAATCTTCTCCTTGACAGTTCATGTGAAAATATTAATGAGTAGACAGAGAGAAATACCATCCTGTGGCTTCTTTTCTTGAAAAGAAAAGTATGGTCTGAGACCACATAGAAGCTAGATCACTCCCTTTTTCACCCCTATTTACAGACTTGTAGCTATCAATAGGAATGGAAAACCTTCAGCACTCACTGACAGGTAAGAGTCACAACCTCCAATCCTTCATTTTTTAAATTCCAGTAAGCAATGGACAATGTTTCTAGCAACATCCCAATGAAAAGGAAAAGTCCTTTTTCTCCCCAAATAAGTATCCATGACTCAAACTCAGTCAGGTGTAAAGACGGAGGTTTAGTTTGATGGAGAATGAATTCCAAGTACTACAACGGAAACAAAATTCAGTCTCTCCTGAAAGAGGCTGGGGAAAAATGAAGGATAGTATGCAGGCTAGAAATAATGAAAATAATGAATTTTATTCTTTCAGCCTTTAATATTACTACATTTATTTTATATGGCTACTCTGCATACACTGCAGTATTTGCCTCAAATAAAATATTTAATCAAAACAGGAAGACAAAGAACATGAGCAGAGAAGTAGAAATACTCCAGGTGGAACCTCCATCCTCCATTTATGTTCCACCTCATGTGTTTTGCTACGTTAGTATTACAATCAGATGAGTAAGCTTAAATATTATTTATTCATAGAAATTCCCAAAATAGCTTCTGACTAGAGACAGAGGAATGCTTTCAATACACACAGTGTATAACATGGAGGCAAAAACAGGAATCCAAGATGACAGGAAAACAAAACACGCACACACACACTGTGCTAGCTAGCGTGTGTCACACGCGCAGAGCACCCCAACTTTCCTCAGCAGTCTGACAA
The DNA here is from genome assembly GCF_963932015.1 of Anas acuta. Classification (NCBI taxonomy): domain Eukaryota; kingdom Metazoa; phylum Chordata; class Aves; order Anseriformes; family Anatidae; genus Anas; species Anas acuta. The sequence continues at coordinate 168,459,739 of NC_088979.1, read as the reverse complement.
GACCAATTAGCATCTGGTAATAAGGCAAACAGGATCGCAAGACTCCCGAAGAACACCATTTGGATGATTTCAGCTAAGTGAGTCATTTTATCAGCTCATATTCCGAAAGTAATGAAGCTATTTTAGTCCAGCGTCAAGTGAATAAATCTTTAACTACCCCCAAACAATCTTTTGCATTTCTAGAATAAACTGCCAAGATGATTTAAATGTCCCTTTCAAAAGCATAAAGCTCCTATTGCCGCACTCTTTCTAAATAGGTTTAATAAGCTATTTTTCAATTGCACTGCTTGGAAAAGAAGCATCCGTCTGCCTGCCCACCAGTAAGGACAGCACACCACAATTTGGCAAAGAGGAAGTAGGGAAGATGAGACTCAGTGCCTCACCGCGCACTAAGTGGTACTCTGCTCACAATGGATCCCCACGCTATACTTTGCCTTTGTATTATGGGGACAACTTCGGAAAGCACGACAACATAATAAAGCTAGCGAAAGACAACCCCATTATTACTGCTGTAGAAAATAAAACACAGATTAATGTCACTAATGCGCACGTCAAAAGAGATAATAGTGATGCGTACAAATGAATCTTCTCATCAGGAGCAAGGAACATAAGCACCACCTAAAACTGAATAATAATTACATACAAATCAAAAACGACATCGCCATCTGCTAAGCACACATTATTCTCTCAGATTACCAAAGGGTTTGTTTTCCATTTTTCCCTAAAACTTGCTAAGTCTTCCTTTTCTATTCATGTGACATAAATTATAAAGTAGTACAGCAGGCGCTTACATTCCCTAACAAGACAAATGCTGGCTCTGATGGGTAGCCTGCTACTTGGAGCTTTAACTACTTATTGTGCCAAGATGAAGGTGCAGATGTGCAATGGAGGATGGCAAGAGAAAATGGCTTTTCTGCTTTGCAAACTCAAAATACAGAAATCAGTAATAAATTGCGATAGATGCCCAGTTTTCATTTTCTGAAGCATTTATTGTCAAGGTGCTACACATTTTTCAAGTTTTTCTCTTATGGTTTGCATTTATGGATATTCCAACCACTGCTGCATTTGCACTGAAATTCAAACACAGGCCAGTCACATTTGACAGCCAAATGTAAGTCATACCCACCCAACCTCGGTCAAGAAGATCTTGGCATATAAAATCCTGCCTTGGTTGTATTCTCCTGATTGCATTACATGTCATTTTTACAATCACTATTTCACCTATCTTCTAAAGACAGAATATAAGACCACACACCATGATCACATACCACACTCGCACACTTATTGAACAAATAATTTCTTTTACTCATTTTTAGTAGAGTTCATACCCTGAAGACAGATAAATGAAGATAAGTACCAGACAGCTCTGACAGTAACCTATTTACCAGTGGAATATAATTAACAATCTAACATCATAAAAACAAGACATAACACAATGCAGAAAAATAAATCATCAAGAAATGTTAGTGTTTTCTGGTATTATACTTTATCCAGGAGTTCATCATCTGCATCCAATCTGTCATCTAGAAGAGACAAGATTTTATTACTGAATGGACACAATAAAAAAGTGTTTATGTTAAGCAGTCAAGATCCTAGAAAAAGACAGGCCACTTTACGACCTAGACTAAAGAATTGCTTTCTCCTATACATCTTCGCTTAGAAATTGCTACAATCATTTTTGTAGTCTGTAGGCATGGAGGTACATTAATCCTTCTTCTTCACATTTTATTACACATGACCTAAGAATTATTTCCTCTGCCACACAGAGATTATACCCTTCGTATCTACATTATGACACAATCGTAATTTTGAAGTACATATATACTACTTAAAGGAAATTGCCATGTTAAAAATAAATAATCAGTGCAAATAAAAATTAAATAATAATTAGGGTAGCAACTATGTACATGTAATGTATAGCAGCCAATTGAAAAATAAGTTTTGGTGGGTGTTAGTACTCCTTTTCTGCTAGTAACACACACAAGCACAAGATACCTTCATTTCCTTCAGTCACAAGACTGCTGAATTTTATATTCTTCCAGACAGTATTTAGGATGTAATCATTCCCATTTTTGACAAACACTGCTGAAATCATGACAGCAGAAATTGGCGCAACAGCAAAATTGAAGAAAAAAAAAAAAATTCAACCCATTTTCTGCTGAGCGTTTATTTTCAGTTGAGTTTATAAAACCAAGATCAGTTTGCTACTTACAATGATTAATAACTTCCTTGTCCTTGACAAGGCACTCCATAAATTGTTACAGGCACAATTGTACATAGCAATACTATTAAGGTGTCTACTTACTGTGTATTTGTTAATATTTTATTGTGGCAATCTCTCATTGTATACTTAAGAGAAGTTTTTCTTGCTTTTAAGTGAAACTTTCTGTATTTTGCTTTGTTCTCATTGCCCCTTGTCCAGTCACTGGGCAGCACTGAGAAGAGCTCATCTCCATCTTCCTCATCCACCCCACATGAAGGATTTTCACACATTGGTAAGATCCCCCTGAGCCTCCTCTTATCGATGCTGGACAGCCCCAGGTCTCTCAGCCTTTCCTCACAGGAATGACACTGCAGTCCCTTAGTCATTTTTATGGCCCTTTGTTGGACTCTTTACCAGGACCCCGAGGTCCTTTTCTACCAAGCTGCTTTCCGGCTGGCCAGCTCCAGTGTGCACTGGTGCCTGTTACTGCTTCTCCCCATATGCAGGGCTTTGCCCTCCCCCTTGCTGAACTTCTTGGGATTCCTCTTTGCCCACTTCTCCAGCCTGTGGGGATCCCTCTGAATGGAGGACAGCCATGTGGTGTAGTCATCACTCCTCCAAGCTGTCAGCAGCAAACGTGCTGAGCATGCACTCTGACCTGTCATTGAAGGCATTAAGCAGTATTGGCCTCATCACTTACAGCTGACCTTGCCCTGGACTTGGCAGTGATGATTAGAAGAACCAACCCTCTGGGCCCCACAGTTCAGCTAGTTTTCAATCCACCTTGCAGGCCATTTACTTAATCCATACCTCAATAGTTTCTCCTTGAGGATGATAAGGAAGAAAAAAGGCAAAACCAGGAAGATCCACTGCACTCTGCTCATCCATTAAGCTACCACCTCACAGTACAGGCTATCAAGGTAGGTCAGGCATTGTTTCCCCTTCTTAAACCCATGCGTACTACTCCCTTTTTGTCCACCAGATGCTTGAAAATGGTTTCCAGGACTATTTGTTCCACCACCTTTCCAAGGACTGAGGTGATGCTGACCAGCCTGTAGTTCCCCATAACCTCTACCTTGCTCTTCTTGAAGACAAAAGTGACGTTTTTTAATTTGCCAGTCCCCACAAAGCTCTCTCAATTGCCGTGACCTTTCAAAGGCAATAGAGAGTGGCCTCACAATGACACTGGCCAGCTCCATCAGCATTCATAGGTGCATGCAATCAGAACTCCAATGATTTGTGTGCATCCAATTCATTCAGTGTTTCCTAACCTGATTCTCCTCCACCAGCAGCATGTCTTCCTTGATCCAGATTTTCCCACTGGTCTTAGTGGCCTGGATTTCCTGAGGGAAAGTCTTGACAGCAGAAGTCCAGAGAAAGAAGTCACTGAGTACCTCAGTGTTATCTGTGCCCCCTGTCACACCTTTAATACATGCAGTAAAGACCCCACATCTTCCCTGATCATATTTATGCTTCTGACTTAGCTCTAGAAATCCTCCCTGTAGTCTTTCACCTCTCTCACCAATTCAATCCAGAAGGACTTTTGCTTTCCTAACCCTATTCCTGAATGCAGACAATATATGGGGTCATTTGTCCCTCCTGCCCCTCTTGTATACTTCCTTTTTATGTTTCAGTTTAGTCAGGAGCTCCTTGATCAACCATGCATGCCTTCTTGCCCCCTTTGCCTGGCTTTCTCCATGTCAGGAAGGTCTATGCTTGACCTTGGAGGAGGTGATCCTTGAAAATTTACTGTACCCCTTCTCTCCAGTACCACAATCCAAGCAGGCCCCCAAAGAGGTTCAAATCTGCTCCCCTGATGTCCAGGCCTGGGTTTCTGTTTGTCTTGTTCCTTCCTCGCATGACCCTGACTTTACCATATCGCCGTATCTTTGCAGCCCCTGACCTTCACATCCCTGATGAGTTCTTTTTTTGTTTGAAAGTAAGAGTTCCAAGAAAGCATCCGTCTTTGTCAGTTTAACAACCACCTAAGCCAGGAAGTCATCATTTGTACACTCCAGAAACCTCTTGAAATGCTTGTGTGCTGCTGTGTTGCCCTTTCAGCGGATAACAAAGTGGTTAAAGTTCCCTGAGCACCAGCGACTGAAAATGTGAGGCTTCTTCCAGCTGCTTGAAGAAGGCATCATCTACTTATTCTTGATCAGTCAGTAAGTAGCAGACACCCAAAACATCACCCACATTGGTCTGTGCTCCAATCCTGACCCATAAGCTTTCAGCCCACTGATCCTCTCCAAAGGCAGAGCTCCATGCATCCCAGCTTTCTCACATGAAGAGCAGCAGCCTCCCTTCGCCTTCCCAGCCTGTATCTATTGTAACTGCATAACCATTTCTCCAGTCATAAATTAATCCCAAATGTGTTTCATCTGGAGTACTTAATAAATTAACAATTTTTAAGTTCTCTTGTGAGAACTGGTAGATACTTTAGCATTAGTAACTGAATCACGGATAATACCTTTAATGGGCTGCAATAGAGCTTGAGCGCCAAGTGAGAACTGGGTTAAGCTAACAAAAGAGAGATGTAGCTTGCACCACTTCTCAGAAAAAAAGCAAGGCACTAAGTGCTAACTGGACATAACATTTTAGGGAACCGGCAAGTAGCTCTAGGAGCTGAAACAACAGGTGTTCCAATTATTTTTGTTTCTCTTTCTGTCAATGTCAGAAGGGCAGCTGTTAATCTGAATCAGAAATAAAACATCCAGCCTTACTCTGGTATTCCCAGTTTTCACCCCTCTCTGAGCAACAACACATTACAAGTGATATCCTAAATACAAACTCTTAATTTTATATTTCTGTCAGACTCAGTTTACAACATTATATATCCTTTGTCTTTTAAATAACATATTTAGATCTGATAGGCAGTGCACTAAACTGAGACGCTGTCTAGGCATGGCTAGCCCAGAAGGAATGAGAAATAGCATCTGTTTTGCTCTGCATTTCAAAAAGAACATTTTTGTTTTAGTGGGTATTTCCCTTTGCAGTATTGGCTTCTCCAACTTAACTTATTGCTGAGCCACCTTCCTGGTGCAGTGTTTGCGAAGTGTTAGTGAGCTACTACTAAGATGCCTGGCAGTCCTGACAAAGGCCTCAGTTTACAGCTTTTGACTTGAATGCCCCAAAGGGACACAGGAGATAATACCTGTACAGTCACATCACCCATTTCTGATGAAGGCTTTCAGACAGAGATACTTACAAACAGACTTGGACCCTTTCTCATAAAAATATTCAGAACACTGTCCCTTCTCAACTGTTCGAAAGCACAGAAAATAGCATAAATTCTTCATGCTTGTTAGGACTGAAAATGCCATGGATTTCAGTGTAATTGGCTGTAGAAGGCAGTCCTTCAGTATAACACCCTCCTGCACCCAATGACTATGGGTGATCATATACACTGGACATCAGAGCTGAAGTCCACATTATGCTCCGTCTTTGCATGCAATGTTTCAAACACATGAACAAATTAATATTTTTATTCAAGAGTCCTGCTACAATTGGATAAAAACCTCACATACTTTCCTGCTCTCTCAGCCACAGTAATAATTTTATGATGTCTTTGACAGACAACCTTAAGTGTCATATAAAATGAACTATCCCCTGAAGTTTAAATATATTGTTACCTTTCTTTGTTGTATGGATTTAGCTAACACAGCTCTACTGGGGATACCTTGAGAAATTTTTCTTCACTGTATTCATTTAAAAGCTAAAATTCCACTGGGTTGTAGCAGTGTTGTCTTGAAATTTAATGCACACAGACAGCAAACCTGCAGGAGTTTGTTTTGACAAGTGATAGCAGACTTATTACTTGCACTGCGTTTTTTAGCCTCAAACAGGAAGATGATATGGGAAGCACAGGCTCGCATGCAGCATCTTGGAACATACATTATACATCAGACTAACGTTTGGGGATCATCTATTTCAGCCTCCTGATTCCAAGCACATACTAGTCCACCATTTGGCTAACCTACTGTATGAAAATAGCTTGAGTCTTCCCAGTATCTAGAGTATGAAGGCCATATGAACACCCTAGAGCTCACCCAAGCTTCTTTAAGAAGCTTGCCTATACTGACAAGCTGGGCAAACTTCAACTGGGCAAAGGGTCCAGTCCTGTTTCCAGGCCAACAAACCACACTAGGAGGTGCATACATTCCAGTTTCTTTCAAAAATGTACCTGGGGAATCCTTTGAAATTTGCATCTAGTTCACAACACCATTTGATTCTCAGTGTCAACTCAAAATGTCAGAATTTCGAGTCCACAGCTATGTGAGTTTTTTTTTCTCCCAGCGTCTTGTCAAAGTGCTGGCTTGCAATGCTTCCAGAAAATAGAAGTTACAAAGATTTTGGTTGATCATTTCCTCACTTCTGCCCCTTACAAACAGCCTTCCATATTATCAGAGCTGAGTGTCTAAGGACAGTTCCTCTGTCTGAAAATAACTCTAGAGACCTTCTTTCTGGGTGCTGCTGTTGAGATCATCCTCAGGAGGAAATGGCCACTACTCATCAGGGACTGACTGACTTTTTATTCTACAAGGATTACTGGGTCATACTTATAGCAATATCCATCAGTGCACTGTCTTTGAAGTGGGTGGTCACTGTCATTTAGGACTTTTTCCACAACTTAGCAAGTTAGGGAGAAAGTTTGTTACTGATGGAGCTAACATTGAGGAGTCGGTCAAGTCCAACAGGTCACTGGAGGGGAAGAAGGATGTTCAAGAGGGAATTCAATTCTCAGCATGCAGTAATGAGCGCTTTGGTAGCTGTAGTATCCAACGACTATAATGTGGGGAAAAGCAAACAAAAACCTACAAGTAACTCCCCTTTTAACTGCACAGGAATTTATCTGTGCTAGTCTCTACTCTCTGTAGTTTTATTTGAAAAGCCAGTCACACAAGTTCAGCAGCAATATTTGCACTTTAACAAGCATTGGTTCTCCAAAACAGACTGTGAAACAACTGCTCAATGGGAGCCCAGCATTACACTTGCACTGCCAAACCCAACTGATGGAGAATCCATAGAGCAAAGGAGTAAGAGCTTATAACTTATGTGGCATATTTGAAAAAACAATCCCCACTGTACAGAGAACTGAAAAAATTAGTTTCATATTTACACAGCTGCATTGTACATGTAAACTTGTGTGTATAAATCCATCTCATGCCCATACAATTCAGTTGGTGAGGTGAATAGGGTCCCTCAAAGCTCAGAGAGGCCAGCAACCCCTACAGCAATGCTCGGCACAAAGGACTGACTGCCTCTGGAAGCATCTCGCTTATTTGGACCACTTCTAAAGCCACCACTCAACAGGGCTACTGTGAAATCAGGTAAACATCCAGGGAGGTCTCTAAGGAGATGAGGGAGAAAGTGTTCCCTGACAGTTTCTGACACTCAGTAGAAAAGGATGGGGATGGGAATGTACTTTGTTTACTTTGTTTTCCCAGAGTCCCAGGATGGCTGAGGCTGGCAGGGCCCTCTGGAGCCCACCTGGCCCAACCCCTGCCCAGGCTGCTCAGGGCTACATCCAGGCAGCTTTTGAAGATCTCCAAGGAGGAGATCCCCCAGCCTCTCTGGGCAGCCTGTGCCACGCTCAGGCACCCACACAGCACAGAAGTGCTGCCTGAACACCTTTTGTGTCCCAGCTTGTGCCCAATGTCTCTTGTCCTGTCACAGTGCACCACACTGAACAGAACCTGGCTCTGTTTTGTAGCTCCACGGCCCAGCTTGACCTGGCAAATGCAAAACATGTCCCCACAGAGGTGGTGCTGCTCACATGAGCCATGGGTTGCAAGCTCCTTCTGGACCACAGGTGGATGTTGTGCTCTGCTGTAGCTTAAGCACCCCTGGCAACTCATCTCCCCACTCAGTTCCTCTACCTGCAACGTGGGAAGCAGGGATGAAGGTGATTGAAAGGAAAAACGCTCAGAGGAAATGAAACTAATCCCAGAGGACTTCCTGACAGAAGAGTCTCTCAAGGCACTCTGACATGTTCTCAGGGCAAAGCCACCGTCACGCGTGGCAGCCAGGACTCGGGCGATGCCTCTCTGTTACTTCACGCTTCAGTGCAAGGCAGCACCGTGCTGCTGAGGGGCTGGGCATGCAGCCATCAGCTCTCCCTTCTCCTCCTAACAGGGAGAGGAGAGAGGCTGTGTTTTTATGTATTAATGCTCTTTATATATATGTGCATGTAGATAGAATCTAGATACATAGAACAGATATAATAATATACATAACGAGGAAAAGTAACAGGAAGAAAGGGTGAAATTTGAAGGGAAACCCAGGGTAGAGCTACTTGAATGAGAACAAAGAGCCCCAGGCTCTGCTCTGTCACTGAATGCATCTGCTGGAGTGGGTGGAAAGCAAAACCAAGTGGCAAAACCCCACATGCTGCTGAGACCCTGCTCACCGCAGCCATGCACAGTGAGGCTGGCTCACACATATCCATCAGCACAGCATGGGCAGAATGAGGCTGCTTGTGCTGCACTTCCTCGAGTGGACGTACCTGAACACAACTATATAAAATATAAAATAGCTTAATATTCTAAATCCATTTCAAGATCCCTTCCAAGACTTCTAATATGACAGATACTTTTGTCCGTTTTTAATTCTCTCTTAATTTTACAGCAAAGGTTGGCAAAAACAAGGACAGCTCATTAAGTGGCTGCAAAAGAAAACTACAGAAAAGTGAATATTATGGGCAGAAATAGGAGCAAACAATAATTTTCAGTCTTTGAATCTCTGCTTTACCACTCTGGAAATCTTGCACAAACACGTGATGTTATCCCCAGATTACAGCAAAGCAAAATGAAAAGAATTTGAACATCTCTGCAACATAGGAAATTCTAGCAGAGTAAGACTTAAAAAAAAAATATATATATATATATATACACACACACTATTATTTCCATTTTAGGTTTGTTAAATAGTCACATCAAAATATTTAATTGCCTTTTTTAAGTGTATTTTCTTACTGCCTCCAGAGTTGAGACATTTCTCAGCAAAGGAAGAAAAATATTTCCCCCAGTCAGAAAACGCTTTCAAAGCCTGAAGTGACAGCACAGTTTCAGTGATAAAACAATACTGGTTTACAGCATTCTACTAATTCTTGCCCACTAACATTAAAATCACTGCATTGTTTATATTTTTATAAACCTCTCCAGAGTCTGCTTTCAATTAGAGAGAGATACATACACAGCAGTCTCTTGGCTCTTACTCTTTATTGGATAATTTCATTTAAATTAGTGTTCAAGAAACCCTAAAAATTCTTGTTCCATCTAGCAAGATTACCTCATTACCAACAAAAGCTTTGGTTTCTGCAAACCTGCTCACAGTGTCCATCTCTATAACTCAACTTATGTAAAAGCTGATCGTTAAGACCATAGAGAATACGTGGAATTGAATTGTTTATTCTTTGCCTCTGAATGTGCATACTTTTTTTTTTTTTTTTTTAACTTAAAGTCTTGTGTCTTCTTATTTCTCACACCACAAAATTGTTCTTCACAATGGGAATACTGCTCAAGTAGAGCAACACATTCAAGTAGTGCAGCAGTGCTGAAGCTCTGGCTTGCCAGGCCTATAAACCCAACCAGCTGCTCCATCCTGGCCATCTTTCATCCTTCAGGGCCCTCTTGGGCGAAGCCCAGCCAGCTTGGCTGGGCAGCAGCAGCCCCGTGTTGGTCCATGTCCGTGCACCAGCAGGCGATGGATGATCCCGCGTCTAAGGGATGAGCAGCTACCGGCTCCCTCAGAAGGGACTCAGCCTCACCATTAAAAGACAAAACACACCTCTATATTTGAATTGTCTCTACTAAAAAATACAAAGTAGTCAGGAATTTCTATTAGACAATCACCAACTTTGTGAAGCCCTGGAAAATCAACATTATGAACAAAAACTCATGGGAGATACGGGACACACAGCTGTACAACCAAAGGAATTATTTCATTACTTAAGCATATTGACTAACTGGATCTGTGATGAACATCAAGCTTTGCAGAAATAAATGCAGTAACTCTAACCAAGTTCAAGGTCCTCCTATTCAGGCAATCTTTTCACTAAGTCTAAGCAACGTTTATGTTGCAAAGGTTTTTACATCACTTCTTTTAGTATCCTCTTAGATATAAAAAGCCTAACCTTCAATATATTTAATGCAATCTACTAGTAAGTATGGTAATGAAAAAAAAGTAATTCATGGTTTTTACTTTTTTTTGTTTGTTTATTTGTGTTTTGGTATTTTCCATATTGCCCTTCATGAGTTGGCTGTTTTACTGTTCTCATGTCTACACATATTACCGTTTTCTTCTTAATGAATAAACACTAATCATATAAGGTTATATACAACCACTCACAGGCACACATTGTTTCTAAAGCAGCATACAGCTTCTGAGAATTCAAAAGGTAGCTCAGGAAGGAATCACAGCCCCCATAGATTATTCTACCTTATAATTTGCCTTTTTAAAAAAACTTCACACTCTTCTTCTTTTTTTTTTTTTAATTTTCTTTTTCAAAAAAGCCATTGTCTTTTTTGATACCAGACCTTTGATAATTTTGGTCATTTAGAACTTTGGGTTTTCTTTTTTTCCAGGCTTCAAGCTGTGTGACTGCCATCTCTGACTTGAGGAGCTATGGGAAATAACAACCAAATACGACATGGCAGCTCACCTTGAGCGACTCGAGTCCCCAAGGAAGCAATGCTCTCTCCTGATGCAGAGTTGCTAGCATTCTTTAGCCCATTACCACACAGATCCTCTCAACACAGTATCCCTGCTGCCCAAAGGACCTTCCCTCGAGCAGCAGGACTAACCACAAGCTTGTGTGATGCCCACTACCGAATCTTACATTCTGATGCCCTTTCTCACCTGTCTACCGCATGATTATAAACCAGCTTCATTGCACAAATATTCACTCTCAATGCTTGCTCTGAAAAACATCAAATATTTGCCCCTCTCAAAAACAGGATATTACAAAGAAGCTGGAACAAAGGTTCAGTGATTTAATGTTGCTCTAGAGAGCTCTGCAAGCCACTCTAGACAGCACACTGGCCTGCATGTAAGTGGATTTTCAGCAGCTGAGTGATTTTTTTCTTCCCAGAAGGCCGGAAGACTTTTCTTAAAATATCTCAAGTGTGTGCATGTGTGTACACCCACACATCAAGTAATTTGCTGCAGCACAGCAACTACCACTAACAGGACACAACTATGGAGAGACCTCTGTTAGTGTAAAAGATCCACTTCTTTTCCATGACAGTAGTCATTGAAAGACATTCTGTACATTGCAATTTCAGATTATTAATTGTATCACATGTAGTTATTGGAAATTTCTTGCACTACAATGTCTGATGTCCCGGTGGATCAATGCACACTTATGCACGTGTACAAACATTATATTACATTGGTTTTATGCCCTTCCTCAGCAAATGTAGCCCTGCAGTTGAGCATAAGGATAACTGGAAGAACCTCGTGAATAGTTAAACATGCAACTAATGCACAAGATGCCCCTTTCGCAGCCAGAAACCTCCAAGCCAAACTCTATCAGCCAACCTCGCTAGGCTAAAAGCAGCTCTCTGCAGCCAAGGCATCTTCCTTGCAACATCTGCTATTGCGTTAGAGAGGCAATGTGGGAGAGACAGCAGGGTTGGAGATCTGGCCCTATATATCTGGGTTTGGCCCTGACGAAGGTAAAAAAAAAAAAAAAAAAAAAAAAAGCAATCTCCATTCAAGATGTGGGTATGGGTTAACCTGTTTTAAGCACTCCTTGAAGTCCAAGCTTAAGAATTTGCAGCAAGAACATTCAAGATGGTATCTTAACTCGCAGTGCACCAGCATTACTATCAGATTACAGATCTCCCTGTGTTATCGTTAAGAGCCTGGAAACTCATGTTGAGAGCGAGGTATGATAGCAACGCAAGGACATATTCACTGACATTTAATATAGTCACTTTGATTAATTATTAAATCTCTGAAACATACTTGGTGCTTGAAATGGCTTTTCAAAGGGTCCAGTATTCCCATTAGCAAATTAACTTTACCCTTGATGGTTGGCATGAGTTGCTTGGAAACAATTACATTATTTAAGACATACTTCACTTAATCTACCGACCCCAAACTATTTTCCCCCCAAATTATAAAGCTATTCCTGGTTCAACAGATTTACATATTTTTAGTATTCCCTACGTAGCCTGACATTAAGTTTTCAAAAACAGCATCTCAGTTTTGTGCAGTCACTGAATTTACACTTATTTTCATCTGGTATGCCCAGATTTGTTTTTTTTTGTGGTTAAAATAAGAATCATGCAGACTGCTCAAAAAGACAATTCAACTATATATACACAAATATAAAAGCACAGACAAAACTCAGGCACAAACACATGCAGATGAGTATAAATTATTCAGGCTACTCAATCAGTCAGTACAGTTTAGTAAGAGGAAATGGAGTGAATCAAAACACTGAATATATATCCAAGGTGAAAAATATAATAATTGCAAAGCGGTTTGTTTGCTTTTTTCCCTTAGTTCAGTAGTTACCTCTGTTGCAAAAGAAGAAAAAAGAAAGTGATTTTGTAGAAATAACCAATATCTAACCAGTATTAATTAGACAAGAACAGACTCACAGCTGTGAACATTTTATGACTGTAAACAAAAAAGCAAATATATTTTGCAGGCATTCAAAGTTAACCACTTTAGTTTTTTTCCCTTCATCATTTTCAGTGAAACTTCATTTTTCCTGTAAGTATTTTTAAATGAACTCTTCCCTGTCTTGAAGAAAAGTCCAGTTAAGTAAGTGTGGGATCTGACTTGACCCAAAAAGACTAAAATTGGGAACTGTTGTGTCATCAGCACCCACCCTCTAAAAGAGCTTCTGGGGAAAGAGACCATAGACCAGGCCATGGCAAAGAAGGCAGCCGTGCCATGGGATATGGCCTGCCCACAGCCATGCTGAAGGCCAGGACACAAGCTTCTAACATGTTTTGGGAGCAGATCCAGTTTGTCCCCAGTCCCTGCAGCCACTCGAGCTGTAGCAGCCCAGGCATGACCCACACATAGTAGCCACGTTCACCCCCAGCACACCAAGCCCACCAAAGCCTCCTCCAGGCTCAAGCCATACAATGACCAAAATTTTCAGCAGCAGCCACAGACCAAACTTGTAGCAGGGTAAGAGCTGGTGGACCTTGAGCTTCGAAGCAATAAGAAAAGCTAGGAAAAAACAACAACAAAACAACACAAAACAAAATCTTGGCCCAAGAGACCTTTAATGAACCAAGATGTGACATTGCTGAAGAAAGGAAGCCCTGTCCTTTTGCTGGGCACTGCTTACGTCTGCTACAGCAGCACTCCAAACTCATTTAATTTCAGACCATCCAACCATCTCCCCTTAGCACATATGTGGGCCAGTTAGTTTAATTTTCCTAGAAACAAATCTCATTCTGTCACATTTTTCCATGTGTGGGTTTCCAATTAAATAAAGTGAGGAAGTGAAATCAAGTCTTTGTCATTTTCTAGAGTAGTGGTTTAGTAAAAACAAAGTTTCCACCAAAAATGCTGAGATTATTTTTAGACAGTTTTAAATCTTAGAATATTTTAAAAACAAATTGCAGAGAAACTGGCATGTTTCAGTAATTTCAAAATTACACATATTTGAATGGCTTCTAGAGTTAAAGGCTATCCAAAAGTCACAAACCTTTTCCCCAGAGCAGACTGACAATCCTGAGATCGAGACACTCTGTTCAGTACAGAAAACATTACACAGAGGGGAGAAAGCCTGCCTATTTGCATTCATTTGCATGGACTTAAATCTACATCCCAGTTTCTGCTGGACTGAAAGGGAAAGGAGAAAGGGAAGAGTCATTCCTTCCCTGCAGCAAAGAGACTTTCTGAAGAGACATCTTCACTAGGAATAATTCTTACTCTGTACTAACCTTGTACTAATTAATGCTTCATAAAATCAGCTTCAATGTACTAATTAATGCTTCATAAAATCTAATGTAGACAAAACTCTTCTCAGCCTCCAGACCCATCAGCAAGTCAAGATAAACTAAAGCAAACAGAAACCACAAAACATTCTGTCTTCACCAGAGCTGTGTTTGAGGTACCTAAGGAGACTGTGGCCTGAGGCCAGATGTGGTGCTAAGGTACACCCAGGAGAACAGTACTGATGTCTGCTAATGAGCAGAGATGGGCATGGATTAAGCATCCCTAGAAAGCCTCCCCCAAAACCCAGCAAAAATCCCCAGGATTTAATGCTGGGATGGCCCTGGAAGAGCTGAGGGCAGAAGTGATGGGGACCTCAGCTCTGGTCAATGCAGGTTGCGCTGTCCCATCCATGGGGCCTGCTCGCACAGTCCCTCAGCTCCCAATTCCCACTATAAACATAGATACGTAAGCTGTCAAGGAAGTAATAAAATAGTAAAATAGTAAAGTTTTGAAAATACGAGGTAAATAAATAAATAAATAAATAAATCACTTTATTCCGTGCTTCATTCATTCTTCAAGACATGACAGGCTAAGATCTGCTTTTACTCTTTATCAGCTATTAGTAAATAACAGTAGAAGAAATTACTGCCAAGTGTTGTCCATCAGATCGTTGGAGGCACAGAAGTGTTTACCCGAGGACAAGCAGGCAGCCTGCTGCTGGACAGGCCTGCGAGGGAGATGTCGCCAACACACACAATATGGTTTTGTGTTGATTACACATGTATTCTCCTGTGCCCTATGGCCAAAAAAAAAAAAAAAAAAAAAATCAGAGCTGGGAAATAATTTGCAGATACAAACCCAGAGATGTTTGAAGTGGTCATAGCCCTCGAGGACAGAGGAACTTTGCCTGTTAGGGAAGTTGCTCATTTTTTTCGTCTACTATTCAAATCGTCTCCCTGCTTGGAAATGTGGCTTATTGACACTTGAAGAGCAGCATAAGGGGATTTTGTACATTCAGTTCTTGAAGTAAATTTCTGTTCAAAAGTAAAGATTTCTGAATCACATATACAGACACACATATGTGAGTCTAAATTTCAAGAACAAGTGTCTGATGTGTTTTTTTTCCCCTAATAACTGCTGTCACTATACAAGCTCAGAGGAAGGCAAGCCACAACCCACCTGCCAAGCATCACTGCTACCTTCACTCAGGTCTGTGAATAACTACAGTGTGACTGCAGACACAGAGACCTATCCTTTGTGTCTTGTTGCCTGCGTTGTGACCCCAAGCTCCAGAATTAAATGGTTTATGCCACAGTGACAGCACCTCAGAAGCCCATTTCATTGCACAGCCTTTTGGTCTTTCACACATCTGAAGAAACAACACTGAGCTGCTCTAGCAGAGATCAATATCAAAATAAAAATACAGCTTCTTTTGCCACTTTCAATCTTTTACACTCTGTCAAAAACCTCAAGCTGTCATGTAGCCGTGCATGCATTTTCTACGTCCGTACAAAGACAGGCTTATCTCCTGTCCAAAACCCAGACTGTAACTTCAGTATCCCTGCTGGCCTCTAGTAGCAAAGGAAGCACACGTTCACTTTCTTGGATGCTTTAACAATAACTGGATGCCATATAGCACAAAGCAGCAGCCAGGTCTTCTCTAAAGCTGTACCTGAAACCATTTACCTCCAAATGAATAAAATAATCAATGCACTTGACAGGCAGTTTAATGCATTTAATATTTACTACAATAAATCTATCTACTCCTTCTGCTTCAGTGGAACAACATTTGGGGATTGGTATTAAATAAGCCTCAGTTTTTTTCTCCCCTCCTCCACAATATTGCACTTTAAAGCATTGTTTTTATTATTACAGGTTAAAATTTTCAAATTCTAAGAGAAGGCTCATGTATAAAAGATATTGGCAAGAATAATTGCCTTTTTCAAAGAAAAGAAATCAGCAGTAAACTGTATTAATCAATGATTATTGAATTCTGTGCTCCAGGCTAGTGGTTCCTGTCAACAGAGGTCCTTCAGATCCAGGTCTTCCACTTCAGCTTTAATGAACAAGGCTGAAATCATGCATTGAAATGAAATAATGCAGAACTAATCAACTGGCTTTGTTTCTGAAGTCTGAACAACTTCACCTGTGAAACAAAATGGAAGAAAAAAACACATGCTTATGAATTATATTAGGGGAAATGATCCAAGGTTGTTGATCTTGCAGTCAAAATATCCTCTTTGCCAGAAAGTGGAACAGAGTACAGAAACACAAGACAAACATCTGGAAGAAACTGCTGACCTCTTAGAATCACCATTTTATTCCAGCCATATGCATCATTTTCATCAGGGTTCACTGCTACGGACCCGTATAAACATAACTAACCTTTGTCAGCGGGACTACTCATGCAAACAGAATTACTCACAGGCCCTGTGCTCGCAGGACCAAGTTTTTAGCTGGCCTACAGCAAGGCACAATCCAGACAATATAAAGCCTTGCAAAACCACTGCCAACTCTACAAATCTTCTTGATAAAATAAACACAACAGCCAGAAAAGTGCAATCACTGCAGACGTATTTTTGAGAGTGCTTTGTTTTCCCACACAGCGGTTATAAATAAATAAACAAATAAATCTCCCCATGCATTTTAAGATGCATGGAAAAAAAAAAAAAAAAAAAAAAAAAACACATTAAAATCTAACCACAATCACTGGATAAAACAGCTGAATTTGCTTATGCAAAGGCTATTTGAATTTCACTTCCTGGGCTTCTTCCCAGGACAGCTTCCTATTTACATTTTTTTTTCACTTAGCCTTAAGTTAAGGCATCCCCAGATGCCTCGGGTCATGCCTAAAGGCAGGCCATATACATTGCAAACTTGAGCCTTTCTGTCACATCAGCAGCCTTCATGGCTTTCTGTCACATCTTCTTTCCGTTTTGCTGAGCAGCACACACATTGCAGCTAAAATAAATAAGGAAAAAGAGCAGCAGGCAGCAACAACACCAGTCGCTTGTGCTTTTTCAAAGAAAAAGACATACTGTAGGTCAAGAACAGGACTTTCCCATTTTGTATTAATACAGGACACACACAACTCTATGCATCCAGCATTTTTATTCAGAATGGGAAAATAATACTTCCCTTGCTTGACTGAGTGTTAAAGTGGTCACAGATGGGATATGCTACCTTCCTCCCCTTTGTGATATGACTGTTGAATTATTTCATGACAGAAATGCAGGAAAAAGTCTTTCTTATATTGAAAATCCATGATGTACTCTAACCATAGCTGCACTTCAGTACTTCAAAGGAATTTAGAATAAGTAAAAAAAAGAAAGGGCTCCAGGCTTGTAATTCAGAAAAATCATTTCTACTTCCGGAAAACAAACAAGACAATAAATAAATAAATAAATAAATATACACACATGTATCTATATTAAAGATACCACAATACAAGGTGATCTAGGTGTGTCTGAATTTAATACCAGTGTGTGTTCTCCCACTTTAATATGACCACCTAATACACTGTGGTTCTTGTAACTACATTAGTCTGGACTTCTAAAATTTCCAAATTTCCAAATGCCACAAGCTAAATCCAGGGGCCTGACAGACAAAAAAAAAAAACTAGTGTTATCCTGTGAAGCAGTGATCATTTCCTACCACTGTTATGGTAAGCAGAAGATCAAGTCAGGACAATTCACATAACTATCACAGATTTTTAAGTATTGCTGGTTTCTTAGATTCTTTTTCAATTTAGCTGTGCATTTAAAAAAATACAAATTTATACCAACAAAATATGAATTGTATTTAACAACAAATTTGGCTGTTTACAGAGAAGTGATCATGAGTTTACTAATAACCTTCTGTAGGTTACTCAAAATCAGGTCCAATTTTTCTCTTTATTTTTCACGTCTCCATTTCAGTGAGTTTAGATATATCTAAGGCCATAAAACTGCTGCTTCTTATTATCCATTAATTATCATACAGGACTTCATTTTATCACCAGATGAAAGACCACTAATCAAAACTACATTTTCCTTACCTTTAAATCCACTGAGGATTTACCAGGACATAAAATAGCAGCATACTGAAGCTTTGTAATAATTAATTCCAAGCAATTACTTTCAAAGACTTTAAAATATTGTCTTAACAATGAAATGTTTTGAGCAAGATATAGGGTTTGAGCATTTCCCATAAACTAAACTTCAGTTATTTTTACACAATGGAACAGCGAGCTACCTCTGCCGCCTTTTCTACTTCCATTGATGTAAGCCTCTGAATAATTATACGAGCAGCACTACACCTTCTTAAGACTCTTAAACCAACAGCTAAGAAAATTCGATCATTATCTGTTATGAAGAAAACAATGTTAAAAGACACGTGGCCATGGGAATGCAATTATCTGCGAGACACAATGGACCACCAACTCTCCGGGCTGCAGCTACAGCAACCTTGCGTGGTTTTGCTAAGTCTCTGCAAACAATTTGTGTGATGCCTAATTTGTCCTGCTAAATCTGCAGCCATTCAGATACCTTACAATAGTCCAAGTTTAGTGAAGTAAGGGGAAATTAGGAAAAAAAAAAAAAAAGCTAGAAAGAGGCATTGGTTTCTATCTGCTCTAGAACCATGCAAACACTGAATTGCGACACCCGAATCAAGGAGCCAGTAACAAAGTGGTAATGTTCAGTACCTTCTAAATCCCCCGTGTTATGTTCAGGAGCAGTGGTATTTTAAAAGGATGGCTGTTATTTCTCTGAGTACAGAAACCCTTCCCTCTCTGCTCTCCTCCATCACTTGTAGCGCAGCGCTCATTACTCCCTGCCTGAACAAGCCACCAGAGATGTACACGATAAACGGGACAGCAGAGGAGTGTTATCAAAAAATCCCACACATTTAAATATACCTACATTTTCGTAGCTATGTTTAGAGTATACAAGGAAAAATGTAAGCAAATCATTAATGCACTAAGCTGGAGAAGACTTGTTTTTTTTCCAAGCAGGGTATAGCAACAAGTGAATGGCAACTGATGGAAATGTGCTGGGAACTCCTGAGCAGCTTCTCTCGAAGTCTGGAAACCTCAGGTGAAATGTGGTCAAGTTACAGAGGAAGCACTTCAGAGGCAACCAAACTGTCCCTGAACTCATAGGGACTTAAGAGAGACCAGTGGCTCTGCAGTCTTTCTGCACTCCACTTGATTTAGTTATCCACAGGCAGCTCTAACCACATGGGCAGCTTTGGTCTTTCCATTTGAGCAGCAACCCCCATTCTCCTTTTAGCAATGAAAGGAAATGCAACATCTGGATGACTTGCCACCTGAAATTCCACTACTACCCAATGGAAAACCCGTGTTCTTGCTTTCTGATCTGTAAATGCCACTGGACGTGGTGTTTAGATTTCCTGACAAATGACCTGAGCACTGCTTCTGCTTGAAGCGCTCTGCCAGAGATCCAGGCTCCCTCCCAACTTTCCTTCACAGGCATCTTCTCATTTCCTCTCAAGTAGGCTGTCAGATGTGATGTCCCTCCCAGACAGCGTGGCACACATCCCTTTTGATTTCCAAGCATTCAGCGCTACTACAGCTGGCACTGCAGTCCACAGCTTGTGCTATGACTTAGCTGTAAAAGGGTGCTGCTGACTACACAATTTCTACTGGGCTTCTACAAACGGAGCACAGGTAGCAGGTCATCGGAGCTATAAATTACCTCCTACTCTAACCTGCAGAAAAAAAAAAAAAAAAGGGAAAACAAAACAAAATAAAACAAAACCTGTCACACTGTGTATTTAAAATATCTATCTGTGCATGTACCATTCATCATTTACTGCATTTGTTTGTGGTACTTTGAGAATCTTTATTTTATTTTATTTTTAAATAGCGTTGCTACCAGTTGACAGAACAACAGCAAGGTATGTTGCTGAGTGAGGAGTTTCCCCCTTCTGGGAGAAGGACAAGGATATCAAAAAGGCATAGACCTGAGCAACCACAGAGCTTGTTAAACACAGCCAAAGGGTGCATTTGGGACCAAATCAGAGAACACGTGTTACTGAGTTAATGCTTCCCACAGCATCTGTCTACTTTTGGTTTCGCTTTCTTTTTTGTGGTTTCAATCAAACAATATATTCCCCAGAGCTGTCTTTAATCTCTCTTCTCCTTCCTTGCCTTCTACCACCCGTCTTGCGACAAACAGCACCAAAGCGCTACCCATGCAGGCAGATTTGGAGGCCACGCACCCAAATGTCACTCACCATCACAACATCAAGGAGGTCTTGGTTCATTTACAGCAAGTATTATGCCCATAATATGCTGTTGTGAAACTTCCACTCCATGCAAAAAAAGTCAAGAAACTGCTGCGCTACTTTCTCTACCACAAGTGTGCACACACAAAATATTAAAAAAATAAATAAAAAAATCCAAGTGCCAAACCTTAGTTTTGCCCTCTTTTGCCTTACAACATAACTATTAACTTCCTCATCTCCCTGTCTTTCACAAGACCTTGTCTCATGTAATGCCCCAAATGAATGACTTTGACTACCTGAAAAATTATTCAAGACCTTGTTTTCCCCTCATTGCTCAAACTATAATTCCATACCTTAGTTCCCACACATTATTCAAGCCCTTCTCTCAGGACAGACATTAATTTCTTCCTGAGCTCTTCTATGATGCTCATCGCTATAGCATCTGAGGGCTTAGCAAACATTAATTTACTTTCATGGCATACCGGTGAAGGAGAGGTGCCATTAACCTCATTTCACAGGTGGAGAACTAGAGCACGGGGAGATTATCATCAAAGGCATGCAATAACTTAAAGCTCCCAGCCTGAGATGCCTTATGGCTGAAATTTCAGAGTAGGTAGGCTTATATCATTTACATATATACAAACCATGCTTCCCTTGGCCTGCTACAGCCACTTGTGCCCAACATCAGTAAATTCAAGTTCTTGAGCCAGGCACAAAGTAAAGGAGGAAAGGCCCAAGCACGGTGCCATGCCAGTCCATCACAATTACAGTGAAAAAATGAGCTTGCAGTCCTTAATTAAGACAGGCCAAATTAAGGTATTGTAGGCAACCTTCATTCTGGTGCCTTTTAAATTCTGAGCATGTCTTCAAAACTGCAAGTCTTTCATGTCGACTTGTGTATAACTGTCTGGTTTTCAAAGGAAAACTACAAAACCCTCTGAGAAAATTTGGCAGTGTCCAGATGCAGAGGTAATCACAAGCACAGTTCCAAATCAAGGAAAGGAGGAAGGTGGAGATGGGGGCTGAGTGGGCATAGACTCCTGCAGCCAGCTACAGCCTCACCCCTCCTGTGTCTGCACCTCTGAACATCTCCCAGCTCTGCTCTTTTCTGCTGAAAAACATTAAATGAAGTTGCTTAATAACTTCTGCACATATGACGATGACTATAAAATTTGCCTTTTACAAATACTGCTACGGTAAGCAGGTGTTTATATACATGTTGATGATTAATTATAGCTGCTGAGGTGGCCTACTGAAAAATAAAAACAGCAATAATTCAATAACTGTTTATAAGATCACCAGCAAGGAGCTTAAATTGTTGTTTCCTTTTTAGTTCCACTAATTGAAGTTTTCTGTTGGAACCGATGGCCAGTATTAAAGCAGACACCTCAGTAGTTGCTTTTACCTCTCTCTTTAATCTTACTTCATAAAACCTGATGTTTTATTCACTTCAGAGTAACCAAGGGGGAACAAAATCTTATCACTTGATGTTCATGATGCAAATTGATGAATCCATGGTTAAACACATGAACTTACACATATTATTTCAGGAAGTAAGAAGCTATATGTCTGTTGAAGTCTCTCTAAGTTTCATTGTTTGAACCCAAAATATCAGATATTCCAGACACACTAAAATATAAAGCCTACTCAATTCTAAAACACTGGAGGTGCAGTCTCATAGCAGCCACCACTAGAAGAGGAGAAAGACCCATAAAGAATACATTTCTTGAGCAGGGATGGTCAAGATCTTTAATAAATAAGAAAGGATAGGACCTGAAAGTAAAAGAAAAGTAGTACAGAAATTCTGCACTTGTAGCTGCTAGCAGGGAGAAGAGTTTACACTTCGTGCAAAGAATTACATAACTCATGGCTCATGATTTCAGTGACTTAAAGTAAAATAAGCAAGTTTTGCTCAAGTAACTCTAAAGCAACGCTTTACCATCTGTGCTCCGCACTGCCCCAGGAGCCTAAGGGCCACTTGTAGGAGAGCCACAAAGGGTAATTTAAAAAAGTAGTCCTACTGCTACCAAACTTAAACCAGCTGTTTCACCACTGCTTTACCAAAAAAAATGTAAAATCTGTATCGCCTGTTTCATGGTTGACAAACATTTCACCAAAGCCAGCACTTGTGCACAAATCTGCCTGGCTGGAGCAAATGCACTGCACTGGTGCTGCAGGGCAGCAGAGGCTTGGGTGTCCCCCAACAGACCCTGCAACTGGCGGCTGCACAAGTGAAGAAAACAATTTAATTCTCTTTGAATTTATGTAAACAATACAAGGCAGCTAAAGCTACTATCCAAATAGCTTGAGTATACAAACACGAGCCCCATCCCAAGAGCTACAAACTCTTATAACTAATGCGAAACAGGAAATGAGTAAAATAAGATTTAATTTATGCATATTTCTTAAAGGCTTGGAAGACCTGAATTAATTCAAGGGATGCTCAAGAGCTGTTATCATTTTCCTTTTTATAACCCATTCTTATTAATTCCCTAACCATAAAGTGAGAATATTCTTCTCTACTTCTTGGGTTTTTCTAGGAAAGTTACATTCACTAATGACCGTGACAAACAAGACGGCAAATAGAAGTGGTCACCTCCAAAACACACACAGAGTTCATCAGAAGCCAAATGACCCTTTGCAAGACGTTGGCTGTCATAAATACACAAAACTGCGTTTGATGCAATGGCCACCTGCTTAAGAATGCAGAACTTAATATACATGAAAATTAAAAAGCAACAGAAACAGCAGGAGGGTGCAACACCTTTACCTGAAGAGTGCCTGTATTTTAACTAATTAAAAATTTTACAATTGGCAGCTGCACAGATGAGGTTTCAGCCTGCAAGTGGATGCAGAGAGAACAGTTCAATACCTTGCTACCTCTTTTGATTCATTCACAGATCTCTGAACAGGACAGTTGGTACTGTCTGCCCTAGCAGTAAAGCTCAAATAGAGTCATCTCCTTCATCACTGCACACGGCTTGCGAACTGACAACAGGACCAGAGCAAAAGTTTCTGTGGCTACAGCCATCCCTTCCCATCCCACCTAAACTGCTGGTGCTGGGGCTACTCAGGCCACAGGAAAAAAAGTGACATATGGAAAAGAGACAGAAATATTGATGAACTATAATCCATTAATACAAATCTCCAGGGTTCAACAATCATGAAACAGTCATTAAGTGCAAGGAAATAAGAAGCTTTAATAATTTTTAGTTATTTTCTTAAAGATTATTTTTGTTGTGGTTTCAA
The DNA here is from genome assembly GCF_963932015.1 of Anas acuta. Taxonomy (NCBI): domain Eukaryota; kingdom Metazoa; phylum Chordata; class Aves; order Anseriformes; family Anatidae; genus Anas; species Anas acuta. The sequence goes on along the minus strand of NC_088979.1, from coordinate 168,436,149 downwards.
GGCATGCCATATACTCTGCTCACTCAGGTTATCAAGCTTTTTTTTTTTTTTATAGCCTGCAACAAATGGATTTATTACCTTTAGTCTCATGAAAGCTGAGATTTTACTGTACTGCCATGATCTGTGATGGAAGGAGCAGCGGCCCAGAAGCACACCTGGGTACCACAAGACATCTAATTGTATGGCAGACCAGCAGCACACAGTTTGCAAGATGAAAAGCAGTTGTCATCCTGCATTCCTCACCCTTCAGATCAATTACCATCTATGCAACCTGAGACAGAAATATTCAGTGCCCTTGTCACCACACTACTCATAAAACCATCAACTCTTTTACAACCTCTATCAAATCTACGAGAGTAGAGCAAACAAGATCTATTTGTGCCACTTTACAAAATGGAGAAAATCTTGACAAGTATGAATGTTGTTGGCCACAGCATCAAGAAGCCAGAGGTGTATTACTTCCCTTGCTGTTTTGTCTTCAGTATCAGGCCTCTTCTATCAGTATTCAACACAGTTTTAAAGCAACTTACGTTATGAAATGCAAAGCTATTTGTTAGGAAGATTTTGGCAGCTGTGGGAGTTTCCGCACCATAACACTGAGTCATGCTGGAGAATAATGCACAATCTGAGCAAGTGGTGCTTTTCTGCTGACATAATCACAACCAGGGTATCATACATTCAACATCAATTTTAACTAATTGTTCTTGATTTCAGTCAACAAAGAGGACATCTTCAATTCTGAGTTATATGAAACTTTCAGTTTTCCTTTCCGCCTGATTTGCTAGGCTAGGAGTTGGGGGACACAAAGGAAGTCAAATACCTTACCCTCACTTTCCAGTGAAGACACAGGGACAGAGATGGGACAACTAATGGAAAGTGGAAAAATTATCACATACATTTTGGAGGCAAATTCAAAGAAAAAAAGTGAGGAATCAGATGGTTCTCACAGAAGAAGTGTGGAAGAATTAATACAAGGCATCACAGCTCTAACGATAAATTTTAAAAGATTTTTTTTTAATCTATCACATCTGATAGCATATCAACTAGATAAAAGTGAGCTAAGTATTTACTGATTTGAGAAAACAGCTGTATTTGTCTAACCTTGGTATACTTCAAAACACACTGAAGAAAAAAAAAATAAAACCATTAATTGCAATAAAAGGGGTGAGAGAAAAAATACTACATGACCAAAGATACCCTACGGCAGACTACTTCATCTAATATATCAGTAATCTTGTCAAATGACATGGACAAGTCCTTGACAAAGGTTAGAATAAAATTATTTGCTTAACTGTGGGTGACTACATGGAACATTTTAAGGGGTAGAGCTAAAGAAAAAAAAAAAAAACCTTTTGGGTTAGTGGGAGTTTGCTAGTAGAATTGTTTACACATTGTTTTTTGGGGTCATTCTTTAGTATCTTCATGGGACCAAGACAGAAGATAAAACCTTTATGCCAATGGAATATGCTGCTGACATCATGCTGGGAAGAATAACAGAAGAGAAACAGGTGAAAACTGAGTATCTTTCAGGAAGAAATGGATGACAGAAACCAGAAGCAACATAAATGAGACAAAAATTCCCAGCTCGTGTTCAAAATAACACACCCTGGAACCGCCCAAGCAGATTGTGACAACCATATTTTATATTACCTGTGAGCCTCCAAAATCTGTTTCTGTTCAACTGGAACAAAACCAAAACCTTTCAAACATTTTGCAAAATAAAGACTTAACATTACAATCAGCCTGGAGTGGGGAAGGAGGGATTGTATTTGTTTTGGTCAGAGATGACCAGGCTGGCTCCAAAAACACCTTCCTGCTCAAGACCAGGCTGCAACTCGAAGGTGCTGGCACAGCATCCTGCCTTCAGTGAAAGGACATATGTTGTCTTGGGAAATGGGCCAGGCAGCTCTGCCACACAACAGTCCCGCCGTTTGCTATCACTCCTGGAAATAGTCTAACAGGGGCCTGGTTCACCCAAAGCCTCATTAAAAGGAACAGGTTGAATGGTAGTGCCATAATGCCACACGAGATAAATATAACACTTTTTAAAGCACTTTCTGTGATAGCACCAACTTATCCGAGTAGCTTCAGCAGCAGTTTTTGGTGCCCATTATGTTCACTGTGCAAAGTCCCAGCGAAAGGAGTATGACACCTGCACTACTAATGTCAATAAGTGTTTGTGTATTGAGATTAGTATTTTAGTTATTCCAGCACTACATAGCACAGTACGAGGCTCTCAGGGAAGAGAAGAGAGCTGATGTTGTGTGTCAAAGCAAGGCTATCCACTTAATGAATGAATGAAATGCCCGAGCGAAAAGACGTCTGACTGAAGAGCTGGGGTCTCTTCTACTTAGGGAGTTTTAGGTATTACTGCACCTTTCTTGCCTCCTCCCCAGTATTATTGTGATTTTGGTCCTCCGTGGCAAAGCTTCAGAGGATTAAAGAGAGTATACTTAACGAGAGGAGCTACAGTACCCAGGCACAACTGTGCTGAGGACAAACTAATGTCACCTTTTTCCTGTGATTCCCAGAGGCCTGTTCTATTTATAACTTTGTTTTGTTTCCGTTTGATCCTTTGGTTATTCTAATGTACTTTCTGCATTTTACATTAATTCAGTCTCCCTACAACACCCTAAGCAATACTACGCATGGGGGGATGAGAGGATAACAGGCCCATAAAGCAATTGGCTCAGACAATCTTCAAGTGCACTGGCTAATTGGATACACAGCTCATAAAAGACGACCCTTCAGGAGGGACGGATGACAATGCAGAGAGAGGAAACAAAATCTGAAAAAGCTCCTACTCTGTGCACTTGAATGAACAACAGGTCTTTGACTTCATTAGCTCTGATATCCTGAGAATCATACCGAGAAATACCACCCTATTCTCAAGCACACATCCTTCTAAGCATATGAGTACAGAAGGAAGGGCTAGTAAAAGCTCTGCAATTACTCTAAATTTGCACTGTAAACAGCATAACACCAGACCATAATTAAATTCCGAATGAAACATTTCATTGTCTCCATTACGTGAAATGTCTCCAATTTCAAGGGAGCATTATAGCAGCTCTGGCAGCCTCTTTGCCCATTTTGTGTGCTGGTTTCAGCAGCCACCACGCCTATCCGACCAAAACAGCGATGCACTAGCAGCGTGGGGAAGGAGCGGACAAAAGGACCTCTGAGGAGCGATTGTGTTCGATGTGGTGCCTCTGTACGGGCTCCCAGCTCCCCAGTGGGTGATGAACAAACACATCTCCACGGCCCGAGTCTCCTGTGACGTGCTCTGTGTAAGTAACTGGGAGAAGTTGCTAACTCCTCGTGAATCCAACTCTGCAGGACCAAGCACTGTGTTGGCTGTTCAATCTGTTTTTTCTGAGCACTAATATAACAACGCTCCAAAACCTGACACACAGTCATCCAGTCGAAAATACCTCTGACCTCCCCAGGCTGAGGGGTGTAATATCCTTTTTTTCCAAAGTAGAATAAAATGAAAAACCTATTAGACATCTGGTTCAATCTTAGTTCCTTACATTAAGACAAGAGTAATGATTTATTAATCAACATTAAAGAAATCCTTACTACATGTGACAGTTTTTGGAGGGGTTTTGCTTTCTTATTTAAAAGACCTTCAACAATAACAATCAGCTAGGGAAATACTTTGATATCCTGCTTTGACACATTCCTTTGATTTGCATATTAAAGCAAAAAAAAAGTCACGTGCTTTCATTAACTTATATCATTTTCATGTTTTTCAGTGCTAAGCAGATTTTAAATTTTTCGTTCTTATGTATTTTATGCCAATGTTACCTGTTATGACTGCAGTGGCCCCTGAAAATAGGTCTTTTCGTATAAGAACTCAGTCTTAACAACATAAACATTATCAGCATAGTAAATTTTCTTAAAAATGGAAGGAAATAAAGAGTATAAGGAAGAAACCCAGTGAACAATCAATCACGTTACTTTAGTTTACTTTTAGAGATAGGCAAGCAAAGAAAACCAAGAGGAAAATCCCTTGCCTTCAGTATTTTCCACAGAACAGCAGAACTCTTGCTGTAAAGCAGTCACATTCATTATTTTGTCTCAAAACAAACGTGAGGTTCTTATGATTTATTTCCATAAAATGGACATGAAACCAGATGACACAAAAAGGATGTGACAGCTACTCCTAGAGTACATTAAAAAAAAAAAAAAATGTGCAGCAAACTTCAGCTGCTCAACAAAAGGCAGGGCTTCACTGCAAAGCTCCCAAATCACTGGCCAGAAGAGCAGAACCCTTTTAGAAAGATCATTTCTGTGCCTGGCTGGCTCTGCTGTCAACACCTTGCACCGGCAGAGCTGTGCACTGGGCAGGGTCCCACACCCCCTGGTGTCCCCACAGGCAGTTTTGGGCATTCCCCTTCCTCTGGCTGAAGCGGATGGCAAGGTGTGAGCTCCAAAGCCTGGCAGGTGATGGCTCAGACCCGAACGGGCACGTTTTGGGAAGGGACTTGGCAGCAGGCGGTGTATTTTGGTTCGCAGCGAGCTGCTGCAGCCACGTGACTGCAACCCCACAAAACCCACTCCTCAATGCCTCCTAAGTGAGCCTGGACCCGCTGCAACAAAGGAGCCCACTTGAGTTACTTTCTGCTGAAAAGCCTGGGTCACAGCACAGGCTCAGAGGGCTGACTCTCGCTCAGCAACCCGCATTAATCATCAACTTGAACCGACGATGAGTGATCGCTGCCTTTCTATTGCTTTAAAAATATCCATGGTACAAAGGCATCCTACAAGGGCGACCACCGGCGGATCAGTTTCCAAAACAAAAGTGTTTTAACAAAAGCTTTCCAGCAGTCAGCCTCAATTAACTGCACCTGAAATATTAAGCAGGTTTAGAGACCCTGCTTACTTTGGGAGCTGCTGTGCCACTTCAGCTGTTTTGCATTGTTCATCAGCAGTCACAGGCAGATAAATCTATAACAGGAAGCCAATGCTTTAATACTTGCACAAGGCTCAGATTCCACCAAATGGGGAATATTGTTTGGGCTTTTTGCATTTAGTTGTTCCCCCTCCCCCCCTTTTTTTTTAATCTTAACAACATAGCATTTATCACAGCTAAAGGAAAAAGAGGTTAGGCAAAGCACTTACTTCGAAAATGCTCTGAGGCATAATAATAGACATCCTCGTAACCCTCGTGGTAATCCTCCTCTGGCCGGTACTTTTTGCCTTTTCTTCTTCTCGACCTCCTTATCTGCTTGACGAAGCCCAAGAAGCGCTCCATCTCCTCAGCGGCACCCACCAGCAGCCCCCTTTGCCCTCTGCCTCACGAAGAGCTGCCCGAGCATGAATTAACAGCAAGCACTCAAGGAAAGCTGCAACCTCCAACCATCTGCTCTGGTACCATTAAAAAACCCTTACCTCAGCTAGGACTAGAAAGCATATTGTTTTCCTTTTTTTTTTTTTACAAAAAAAAAGGGGGGGGGGAGGGAGGAGGGACACTTAATCAAAGCTACCGACTGGAATATTTCAGCATGGAAATAGGTGAGGGAGGGAAAAAATGAAGGGGAAGGAGAAAGTCAGGGTTCTGAGCAGTTTTTAAGCAGAACAAAGTTGGAAAGCTGTGCCTGGCAGCCAGAGGCAGCCCAGCACCGGCAGCTCGCTGCCCTCTGTCTCCATCATTTGAAGAGGGGCTGGGAGGCGGGGAGAGATGTTAGTCAATGGACTGAACCACGTCTCCAGGCAAGGCAGGTTTTCATCCGCCAGTTAAATCCCTCCTCGTATTTCCACCCTCACGGGCTCGGGACCCCGTTTGATTTCATCTGTCCTATGACGGGAAAGAGGCCGGCCCGTTTCTGGCATCAGGCACATCGGGTGGATAAATAGCGGAGTGGTTTAATCCATACACACAGCCCACTGCCGGCAAGCGTGTGCTCAACGTGTTAATTGGAGCAGCAGGGAGAAAGCTCGGCAGCTGTTAAAAAATGACACATATACCCACTGGGCATTAGGGTATTCTAATCACTGCTAGATCTAAACATTAAAATGCGCTTCGCAGACAGGTTTCTTATAGAGCTGGCCGGGCTTTATGGCAATAGGCAAACAAAGGGAGCCACATCATGAGCACACTGTGCCACACTCATTTAAAATCCTAGCAGAGTTTTAAAACTTTAAAATTAAGGTATGGCAAACTGTGCTTTGCACAGGAGGAGACCAGAAAAAAGCCTGATGAGGCACTCACTCTTTTTTCCTGCTGCACGTCCCAATTCCACAGCATTCCCTGAGATAAGGCAGGAATTTCATGCATGCACCTGATATCATTTCCTTCCCACTCAAAAACAAAGGCAGAGCCTGCTCAAATCTCATCACTGTGCCATCTACCATAGTTTGTCTTGTAAGCCAAGCAAAGTCTCCAGTCCAGCAGGACATCTCCTGGTCACCAGCACAAGCCTGGGATCCATCAGTCACCTCAGTCAATCCATCCTCACCTGCACCCGTGCTGGCAGGAGGTGCAACGCAGCTCCTGTGAGCACGAGGGCATCAGACAGTCCTCCTGTGAAACCCATTTTACAGGATCATCACCTGGAAAATGAGCAGCATGCAGAGGTGGGATGAGTCTCTGGTGATGCAGACCCTTCAGTGAGAATTGTCACTTTGCAAAGAGCACAGCAGAACTATTTTTTTAAAAGCTTTAAAAGAAGCGAAGCATAAACCAGGACTGCGATTTATCATTGTTGCAACAGAAGTAGACAGAGATTGATCAGAATTTAGTTGGGATTTTCTGGTTTTGAAGCACGTGAAAGTTATCAGCAGAGGCAAGCTAGATCTGCTGTCTGGAGGTCCTAAAACAAACACACACTGAAGAAGTTGGAGCTCTTTTGGGTCTGTTCCAGGTTCCCGGGTATTTTAAAACAGTATAGTCAGGAAGACCCATTTTAGCCAGAAAAAATAACCAAACAACAAAAGCACCTACCAAGCTCCCCGTGCGAGTATGCACTAATCCTCCCTGACCTCACCAGCCCCTGTTTTTCCCCTATGAAAATGCCACCGCTGTTGCCAGTTGATGAACACCCTGAGGTACAGAATTATTTTTAGTATAACTTCTGCAAGGAAGCTACATTTTAGTATGTGCCTGTTTTTATCATACAGCTTTCAACTTTGGAAAAGTAAAGAACTTGCAGAAATATTACCAAAAATAATAAAAAAAAAAGTAATAAAACTTTTTATGTGGATCTTTAAGAGCAGATTACTGTATGTTCTGAAGGTTTCAAGTCACGTGTCTTCTCTGCGCTCTGCCACCAACCAGCAAAAACATTAAATTAGTATCATGAAACATGAAAACCAAACAAAGACTTAGCCTACAGCAGAGACAGAAATCTCTCTTTGCAGAGATGGAAATGTTGTTTTGATGCTGTATTTGCTCCTGCAGAGTGCTCTCCCTGACAGCTGTGCAAAAAGTTATTTGTAGGTGTCAGAAACATTCAGCTATAAGAGAAGTCTTGCAGACATCCCTGTTTCCTAAAGTTAAATTATAAATTCAATTCAAAGCGGTACAGCTACTTTTCACAAGGGAGAAGAAGGTAAAACTTTCTTCCTTTTAAACCTCCCCGTAAATGAGAGCAGATAAATAAAATGATGCAAACACTTGGCTATCACCAAGTGCATCCACCTGTGCATGGTACCACGGTGGTCGAACAACACGCTGCTGCACGAGCAGCTCCTGCAGGGGCTACAGGCTCCCCTGTCCTCAGTATGTCCCAAGAGACTCCATTCTTTCTGTCATAAGAAAACCACACAGACAGTCCCAAAGGCAGTAGCTGCCACCCCATTATATGTAGGCATGGTGTAGGGCACCAGCCAGCTCCTGGGCTGAGAACAGCGGCTCGCACCCTGCAGCTCTGCCCATCCACTGCCACTCCGCAGAGGTCAGGCTCCCTCTGCCATGCCCAAGGGGCAGAAGCAGGTGTTGCCCACGGCTTCTAACCCATGAGCTGTATTACCAGCACATAATTTATACACCCGCTTCCTTTTGTCTGACTGCAACCAGCAGAGACAAACGATGCCAGCATTTCGCTTTTTAAACCTAGAACAGCATGAGCTTTTGATAGGATTTTTCCCTCCCTAAAACACTTTGCTGTTTAGGGCAATTTAAAAAGAAAGATGTACCTCAACTGAATGCAATGGTATTGCAGATCAATACCAGTCAAAATATTGTTTTACTACCGAGATTACTGAAAACTTATGTTTCATAAGCATTACATACTGCCTCGACTGCTTTGTTAAGAACACTGGAGACATTCATTAGCTACTCCTCATGTCATACCTGTAAATATTTTATCATAGTCCTACTTTCAGATGTATAAGCAGAGAATTCAGTTTCACAAACACAGTTCACTGTAGTTAAAAAAAAAAAAAAAAAAAAAAAAAAGAAAGCTAAAGAAAAGCTAAGGATTGCTCTCCCCATTGCTCAGGATTCACACAGTTCATTCCTTCACGGCCACCTTGCAACTTCATACTTGAAAATGAATAAAAGAACAGAAACATACCAGATGCATACAACAGTTCAAAAAGGCATCTTGATTTTGTGGGTGGAGTAAAGAAAGAAAATATTGGATTTAGAATTTTTTAAATGCAAAACATCAGAGATGACAGTGAGTTTCATCCCTTAATGACAAAGAGAATAAGATAATGATGCCCAGAGAGCATAAGATTAGGTGTCAGCTGATATTCTGAAGCTCCCTCTGAACTAGAATTTGGGGATTCAATTTTCTGGTGGTACAACAGAAGTGCAATGTAAATATGTCTGAAGCTCTTTGGCTCATCATTCTCAGTGAATACAGCTACTCCAGTAAAAGAAAGTGCTTTATTGGTACTTCCAAGGTGGCTTTATTAGAAGAAGCAAGGATTATCATGCTGTCTCCAGCATGATTTGCCTAGTAAGCATTTTGCCAAGTGACACCGTTTAGCTAATATTTACATTCACCATTCTCATAAGTAATTTGTTTAATTTGTATTACCAAGAAGCTCTGCCAAACTGGATCTGTCTCAGGTCACTGATCTACTGGAGAAGACTTCGCGGCAATAATAAAACAAATATACCATTAAGACACTGTCCCTTACAAATACTTATGCTGAGGCATAAATGCTCTTGTAGCCATGGACAATGTCATCATTTAAGCACTGACTTTCCTTTGTGTCTACAGCATAGACTGAGTCTCTCATCTTCTAAAATATCCACATGTAACTTTTTACTTGCACACATACAGCTATCCAGTTATCTGGGTAAAATTTCACAGATGACACAACCATCATCCACAGCACTTTTCCAACATTTGGGGAAAGCAATAGGAAGGAAAAATGTTTTGATATCCACGGATAAGCCACTAAGGTAGTAAATATTTAACAAGGATTTCCATTTGACTGGGCTTGCAAACATGGTGCTTTGAAACCAGAGCCTAAATATGAAGCTAGCCTCTCTAGAATTTAGTACCAGGAATACAAAATGGAACTGGCAGCAAATACTGACAGTATTAAGCAGGTATTTTACATCTCATTCATCATCATGTTTTGGTATAGAGAAACTATTTTAGGTAGAGGAACACTCCTGTTCCTGTCTCTACTTCTCTGAGCAGCCCCTGGGAGCTCTCTGCAGGGGGCATCCCTCTGGGATGCGACCGCCCACGAGAGCATACAGAGGCAGCTGGAGAAACCCACCTGTTTCAGGTTACTCTCTTGGAAAATACATGGAATTATACACAGCACAAAACACAAAAATTATGCTGTATACAACCAGTTTTTGGAGGCTGGCTGAGTATAGAAAGTGATTCTTTTCCCTCCTCCCTCAAACTGCTAACCATAAAGATACCACAAACTTCAAAAGGGAGGAACAGACCTTTTCTTCTCTAGATCTCTTTCAACTGAGAGATGTCTTTGATAATCTGCTGGAAACCAGCAAGAACAGACAAAGGAACTTCCCCAAACTACTCCCTTTATTCATCTTACTGTATCATCTTGCCTGACCTTCTAGTTTTCCAAGAGCAGCTGTTTGTTTACATGTCATAATTGCTCATGTTAAGGCTGCAATTTTCCACTCAAAAATCTGCCCTAAATATCTTGGTGTAAAATGTGAGCTGCTCAAGTTGAAAATCATCAAATGCCTGTGGTTTACAATCTATTAAGCGCTGTAAGAGCATAAGGTTCACATCTGTACAAGCAGTGCCACGTACAGTGGGCAAGGACGAGCGAGCGGCCTACCACAGCTGCGATCCTGTAGCACCACCTGAAACCCCCGTATGAAACATGCTTCTGAGCACAAGTCTTGTGCCCCTCCTAAAGATGCTCGTGAAGACCACTGAAACCATGGGGGACACTAAGAATTACCCTGTACATCTCTCATTTGACAACAGAAAAGAAGAATAGCTAGTAGTAGTTTCACTACTACAGTAGTAGTAGTCATAGTTTCACTACTATAGTAGTAATAGTCATAGTGGAACAAAGCTATGTGAGAACTGGATGGTGATACAATACTGCTAATCCACCACCCTTAGTTTAGAGACAGGATACTTTTTATCTGTTAAATACTCTGTTTCCTCTGATTTTAATGCATTACACTCAGTTTCACAAGCCATTCACACACTCTCAGTTATTCATTGCTCGCATACAGTCACAGACCATTGTTTCTTACTGCTCTTCCTTTCTCCAATGTAAGACTTAAGAGCTGGAGATCAGCTTTTCTGTCACCAATTCGTAAATTAACTGGCAAATCTTCCTGTACTTTTTTTTTTTCTTTACATGAACACACAAATTTTCATTAGACTCGCACCTGCCAACAATACTTGGAGGAGTTCTTTATTGTATTGTATTTCATTGTATTGTATCACCTGTATATTACATTAACATTCCCCAATGGCTTGTATTTTTGCAAGCATTCTCTCATGTAGAAGTGTGCACATAAAACCATGAATGCCAGTGCAGTGAACAAGGATAAAGTAGAACACAAAGAGTAGAAGAAGCAGCTACATTCATTTAGAGGGAGTAGGGGGGCTGCTTGTGGGTCTAATAGAAGAAGGCTGTCTCTCGAATATCGACAATGTTGAGAAATCTTTGTAGCACTCTTTTAAAAGGGTCACTTGTCAAGTTGAATTTCATGCAGAATGTATGCTCCAGGGAAAAGAAGCTTTTCTTTTTTTTTTCTTCAATTCAGCTGAAACAGTTTGCATACATTCTATTTTTCTTCCTTTCTGTCCAGCTTATTTAGCTTGAAATGAGTGACTAATTAGAATACACAAATATGCAGAAACAAATGTTAATTTGACCACTATGAAAGAAATGCCTAGGTAAAATTAAGTACAAAAAAGAAGTTTGAGTTTGCTTAACATCCTGTGACACCAATAGTCATTCTACAAGAAAAGCTAACAGAGTACTACTCTAACTATATTTAAAACCCCTTAAGGGCTCGTGCAGTAGACTGATATTTTAAAATACTAAAACTAGAACATAATTCTCCGAGAAAGTCTGAATTAAAGGTGTTTTCATCTTTCTAAAGAAACGTAGCAAATGGCTAGAGGGAACACTACCAAGGTTTTGCATACTGTGCTTCTGTCTGCTTTTTGTATAATGCAACCAACTCAAACCACCTATGAAAAACATATGGAAAAAAGCATCCTCCTCACTGAGTAAAAACTGTATCTTCCTAATTTTCCAGTCTTATGAAACTGCATAATGCAATGCTAACCATAATTAAAATCTATGTAGAATACTGGAAAGGAAAAAAAATAATTAATTAAATCACAGCTCACTAAAACAAAAATACCCGGCAGATATGTGAAATGAAGTTCTCACATTAAAACATGAAAATATTTTCTTAAGGTGCATACCTGCAGAACATAGAAGGTATAGGGTACCACACCAAATAGGATGGAAGTAGGTGGGATTCAGAGGTTCAGCTGACAGTGGAAGCCCCAAACCTGGATGCATGAGAATTACAGTAGGCTGAAAAAGAATCCATCCCTGGACATTTCTTTCCATGTGAAACTTTATGCTAGAAACTTTTTATTATGTAACATTAAATATGTTTCATTTCTTTCACCTTAGGAGATAAGCAAAAATGGTTGTGAAAGATACTCCCGCGCATCCTCCTATAGATGCATCCTATCCTACTGAGACTCTTCCCCATAGCCCTGGGCCAGTCTCATTGCGCAGTGAGTGGAAGCACACATTCACACCCACACGAGGTATTCCCACAGATTATCCCACCCTACTTCCAAGGGTGTAGAGAGATTTCATCTTAAAACACAAAGGACCAGCATGATATGTAACATTAAAATGAAATAACCTTTGATATAAATCCTCCTCTTTATCCATCTTCTGTCTGGTATCAGTTTTTCATATCAGAGATAACATATAAAATTTAGATCTATGAACTATTTGGTGCAGAGGAATGCCCATTCTCCCACAGAACACCATGATGGGTGTTCTACGTCTTTTCTTACTCATATTTAATAGCGGTAATCATTTGGTAGCAATGAAAACCTTGTTATGCATCACTATTGAAATCATCTACCAGTAATAAGTTGTGCATTTCTTCGATCAAAGAATGAGTTATTGCAACAAGATTTTTATTTTTTTTCCATTTGTGTAGTAAATTGAAGGAGTGGTTCAAATGATGAGCAACTGGAGAGAAATCTGACAGGGAAGACTGCAACTAGGAAACTAGAGCAATGAAAAAGCCCCTCTGGGGGAAAAAAAAAAAAAAAAAGGCACCCAGAAGATGATTTGTATCCTGAGCCCCCTGTGTTTTATCAGGGTCAAGATACAGTGGATAAATAGAAAGATTTTACTGCAGGTGAGCTCTAACAAGAATAAAATTCTGTTCAACTGCCAAAGAACAAACAAGCAAACAACAACAACAAAAAGAAAACAGCCACAGGCAAATTTTCCATTATGATCATGTGAATTTATGACTAAAGAATATGTAAATATATATGCAAATTAAGCCATCCATCTGGAGTCCCCTGCCCTAGAGGCACAGGCCAACATAACATGAAGGCAATGAAGAATCCAGTTGTTCAGACGGATTAACCCTTCTCCTTCTCTCTAAACACCCTCTTCACACAATCTTTCTCTTTTTGAATCTTGAGCTTTAAATAATTCCTATCATCCTTGCACAATCTGAAACTGCAAAACCTATTGAGTGTAAAGAACAAAGACTAGCAGAGCAACTTGAAAGGCAAAAGGACAACTTCACATGTAACCTCACATTAATGAGACCCGAGTATTACATGTCCACAGAGCTGAAGTATCACACTTTCCATCCACAAGTCTCCTGTACAATAGCAAGGCCCATTGAGCATTAGTGTGGTACTTCATCTCCCTCATGCCAAACAGCAGTTTGGAAAATGAGAACTACTGACACCTCTTTATGGATGAGCTTTGATTTCCCTTCTGTCCCCATTCCAAGGGCACAGAGCAGGTTCTACAGTTCAGATTGTAATTTGTTTCCTACTGTAAATCCACCTTCATCCACTCAAGGAAAAAACAAACAAACAAACAAAACCAGAAAATCTTTATACTGTTGTTAAATGGCTAAAAAAAAAAATACAAAGCAATTATACAAGCTCCAAAACTGTCTGTTCAGTCCTCCTCCATGAGGTTGATATTCCTGGTTTTGAACATTAAGAGGCAAACCACAGACAAAAAAAAAAAAAAAATGCATTACATCTTGAGCTTGAGTGGGTGAAACTCGCCCACTTCTGCCATGAGTTTTTGCTAATTCTGCTGAAAATTCACTCATACATTAATAACTTTGCCATACAAAATTCTGGGGCCAAATATAAAGTGGTGCCTAGTTCAGCACTCATAGGGCAATGATACGGGACATATCATACTTCTGGTTTTGTTTGCAAAGTGCTATGAGATATTGACCTTAACACACATTTTAGAAGGGATAGGGTAATTGAGGTTTCTTCTTCTTGAAAGCTGATCATTCCCCAAACAAGAGAGTACTTGAAAATTTATGTCCCGTGGCACTTAACAGTGAAGAAACAAACAAACAAGTGAAAACAACCAACATACAGAACTTTTTAAACTCCCTTTTGATGTTGCTTTGTACTTCAGGATTTATTTAATTCCTCTCTTGTAGCCCTCCTCTTCATTGGTAAATACAAACACCACAATTTTCTCAAGAAGTCATCCCTAAAAAACATTTTATTCCCCTGTGTAAAACATTTTCTTCCTCACTCTCTCTTCCTTGTTCTCTTCTACCAGATCTTTGTCTTCACATCTTGTTTCTTTCATGGTCAACAAACTATCATTTCGGCAATCTGCTACTGATATGACTGAAGTTTTAACTCCTTGCAATGTATTTTGACATCTGAATCAAAACTGTGCATATCAATAAGCATATAGCGTTCCTTTTGCTTAATTATGAAAGACACAGGAGGTGAACGCACTGCTCAAAAAGCAAGTCCCATATTTCTTATAACAGAGTGGCAGAGTTCATAATTTCACCTCAATATACAAGACCAAGCTACTCCAAGATTTCAGTCGTCACCAACACTAACCAAAAGGTGAAAAAAAAGGGAAATTTTATACCATAACAATCAATGTACAAAACCAATGCAGTTGTCTTCACTATCCCGAAGGTTTGTAATTTATTGCAGACTTTGCAGCTGAGAAGCATTTTCAGTATTTTAGATAGTATCTATCTATCTATCTATCTAGATACTGATATATATATATACTATATATATACTATATACTGATATATACTGATATATCAATATATATATATATAACAGTATATATCTATAGACAGCATTTCTAAAAGATGAAAATTCAGACTGGATGTGGATTTTACAGGATGATTTGTTAAATATTTCTATTTTGTATACTCAACCATTAAAGTTTTGCTCAGAACCGCTGAAGCAACTGTGTAGCAATGCTCATAAATTCTCCCTAGTTTTACACCATCTTGTACGGAGATTAACACAAGTAACACACGATACAGACTGACATTTAGGATTCTTTAATAAACTATTTTGGAATTTGCAATTCTCTTTTCTCCTTTAAAAAACAAACAAAAAACAAACAAGCAAACAACAACAAAAAAACTTAGGTCTCAGTTTAACCCCTTCAAAGAGGTTAAGGGGTTCTTTTAGGTATTTACCATCTACTGTCCTACTCTCTAGTCCTGGAATTGGTTTGCCTGAAAATTATTTCATGCACAACCAGGAAGGGGACCTGGAATCTCCAAGTGCAGATCACTGCCTTTTTGTACTTCTACAGTTTAGGATTTCAATCTACAAATCTTCAAAGAGCTCAAATTTATGCACTGTCCACTGAGCTGAATAGTGAATATCATGATTATTAACAGTTGCTCCAGTAAGATGCTCACATCTGTGCAGTATTGTCCCATACTAACTACAGATGCAGTTGTGCCACAAGTTTTGTTTTACTTAAGAAAAACATGGGTGAAATTCCCTCATGCTGGAGGGAAGGAAAAAAAAAAAAAAGGAAAGAAAAAGAAAAAAGTGAAAAAGAAAAAAGTGAAAACAAACTTCTTCGTTGGACCTAAACAACATTGTGGAAGCTGAAGCTGATAGCTTGACATTTCATTTTCCAAGAAGTCTAAACAACTACAATAAATTTACAAATGTAGACATGCCGCGCTGTTAAATTTCATTTCACGCTCAGTAAGCAAACATTACCAAACTGTAAGTACTGTCATCCTCTGTCTTTTTAGTTAGAAATCTTGTAGCCAATAAAGGTTTGACCTTGAAATATTTCACAGATGGATGAATTTGCTTAATTTGCTACTCACTTTGTTACCGATTTTGCACAACTGCAAAGTTAAGTCACATTTACTCCAATTTCAGGGGGAAGGACTCCTCACCCACTTTACAATAACTTTACAAACTGCATCATCAGTAAGGGTCACTAAAAGTGCATTAACCGATCAGACATCTGAATTACCATGAAAAAATTCCAGTTTGGGAATTAAAAATACAAAGATAATACAGAAGCTAAGGATTGTTTTCTTTGTGTTTAGTACTCCTACAAATATTTGTAGTGCAAAAACTCAAAAAGTAAACCTATACGCCATTTTTGTGGAGGCTCTAATACACTGACAAAACTAACATAATTTTTCCTATTATGAAGCCACTGGAAATATACAGCTTTGTGTGTGAAGGTAATGACTGTTACAGTACACAGACATCAAATTCTATTCTTTTTTTTTTTTTTTTTTTTTGACATGAATAGAGTCTACACAGTGAAATGAAAAATTCCAACTCTATTTACTCAAGGGATAGTTATTATTATCTGATAAGAGAATCACAGAATGGTTGAGGTTGGAAGGGACATCTGGAGATTATCTAGTCCAACCCCCTGCTGAGCAGGATCACCTAGAGCACGTTGCATAGGATGGCATCCAGGTGGGTTTTGAATATCTCTAGAGAAGACGACTCCACAACCTCTCCGGGCAACTTGTGCCAGAGCTCTGTCAGACTCACAGTAAAGATGTATTCTCTCATATTCAGACGGACTTTCCGGTGTTTCAGTTTGTGCCTGTTGCCTCTTATTCTGTCGCTGGGCACCACTGAAAAGAGTCCGATTCCATCCTCTTGACACCCTCCCTTCACATATTTGTATACGTTGATTATGTCCCCTCTCAGTCTTCTGTTCTCCACACTAACCAGGCCCAGCTCTCTTAGCTTAAAAGTTCTGCTCAGTTACAAGACATCATAATTCATTATCACTTCAAATCTCAGTCAATACATTCAATCTCATTTTTGCAAAGAATAAAAATGCACTCTGGTCTAACTGTCAAATAAGGAGAATAATTGAATTAAAATTGTGAAATTTTAAAAAGGATCTAAGATCTCCAAACAGTTGTAAGTTACTGTAAACTAATAAGGAAGTTAAAAATAAGCATCTCATATATTTCAAGAAAAAAAAAAAAGCATAAAAAGGAAACAAAAATTCATTTTGAGTATTACCTGGTTATTTATTTTTTATCCCTAGTGATTCCATTACGAAAGCCCTACCACCTCTATCCTGCAAACACATCCAAATCGGTGACTTCCCACATTTCATACAACTCCACTGAAATAAAGACTCCCCAGACAATTAAACTGAAGTCCATTCTGCCCATGTTCTAACAAAGGAAGACCACTGCCCAGCATGTTGACCCACACTTCCTTTTATTCCTGCAGTCAGGACTTTCCTCTCTCTAAAACACATGGTTTGACTTTAGACATAAAGTGCAAAATATTTGGACCAGACTGTCTGTTGTTCACTAATAAGTGTATATATATGCTATTATTAATAATATTTTGGTTACTCTGACCTTCAGATTGACTTTTGTGAACTTTCTATGATTCTATACAATGTTTTGGGTTGGAAGGGACCTTAAAGACCACCTAATTCCAACCTCCCTGCCACTTAGGCCAACAGGAAAAGCTTCATCAACTTTCAAGGAGTTTTTTGTTGGATTCTGAATTCAAGCTTCAGGGAACCCTTTTCAAGAACCTACAAGAAATCACGTGTCTGCCACACAGCAGGGACAGGTTAGGGGGATTCACTCTTTTATTCTCTTTTTCCTGATGTCATCAACTGTTACACATGAGCACAGAGTCCAAAAGCTGAGACTTGGCAGGTAAGGCAAAAGTAAAGCATACAAGAGCTGGAGGAGAAAAACTACTCATTTCTCTGTCTTTAAAAAGTGACAGCTCTAATACAGTGTATATGTGCTACTGAACTGATGACTATCACATGCCTTTTTTTTTTTCTTTTTTTTCTTTTTTTCTTTTTTTTTTTAAATTAAGGAACATAGGAATGGAAGAATTTCAGCCACTAATTTTGGAAAATGACTAACCATCTGGTTTTGGAAGACTATTCTTTATTCTTTAATATTATGTGTGCCATTTGGGCTGAAATCAAGTCCTACATTCACACATGCATTAGTGATTTATGAGTAGTCATATCTTTTATTTTACACAGTGTATTTAATAACCTCTTGAGGGGAAGATAAAAAATTACGAGTTACATTTAAGTTTATGAAATGAGGATTTAAATTAGATTTAATAAGATGTCTCCTGTATTGGCCAGTGCAGCCAATCTTCCCAGAATCCCTTCTGATGCCACTTCCAAGAGGTTAAAGGGAAAAGACGATACTGAGAACGGACTTGGAGGCATTGCTGCCCACAGCTACATTGTTGAATGTATTGTATGTGTAATAATACTTGACCAGCTGCTCTAACACCAGCTGGACTACAGCAAATGAGAATCTCAATTTGTAGTTCCAGTATACGTTTATAGCATACAAAATTTAGGAGCAAAAGTTTGAAAATGTAATTTAAAGACACTCTACAAGTCAATAGGCAAAATTGGAATAAAGCCAGACCTTTCCCATACTCTTTGCACTTACCGTTTCTCCCTCATTTTTTCCACTTCTGCAGCTTTTGAGACCTAGGTTAATATTTTGAAGTCTTACAATGGCAATATTTTGTAGTTCATCAAGTAACTGTTTTGAGTTCAGAGTCCTACAATCTCGGCGCACTGAAAAGCTAAACTACAGAGTGGGTCACCATTTATGATGATCCTTTTTTCTAAGTGTAGGGGGAAAAAGACAAGAAAACAAAAATAAATACCTATTCACAAAATACAAGGTGAAAAAACAATCCATATTTCTTCACAAAACCAGCTGAAGTACTCATGTTGGACTCTGTTCTTTGTACTGTGCCCTGTGAATGACAGAACATCACTGAGCCAAGCATCACATTGATTCATGGGGTGGCAGTGGGTACCTGCACCCCAAATCCACCATGAGGAGTTGAACATGGACTGGCAATTATTTGCCAAGGAAAAACATTTTCAAGTTTTTCTTTTGTTTATTCTTTTTTTTTTTTTGCACTCTCAGCAAGTTAGCATGTAGTGAATGTTCTAGCAAAGTCACAGCATTTGAAACAACATTAAATTGGCAGCACAGAGTTGCGGGGGGTTGTCTAGAAATGGGTTTATGCTAATGCTTGTGTGTGTTTGCTTAAAAATTTACGCAGAAGGATGTTTAAATTATGTTAATGGCTTGACTGCAAGTGAAGAAATGCAATATTCAAACCACATGCAGGCCTTCTTCCAAACCCATGCGTATTTATTGTTAAAGGGCACATCAACATCCATTAAGCACAAAGAGAATTTGTTTTGCCCCCTCACGGTTATAGCTAATATGACTCAGACTTCTTCTATTAGTTTAAAACTGGACTTAAAACCAAAGGATCAATCATTTGTGGTCATTAAAAGAGTCCATGGTACCCTCACATAAGAGAAGGGGCTACACTGCTGATGTCCTGGACAAAACCTCAACATTTGCTGGCAATTCTGCTACATCTGCAGAAGGCAGATCATCCCCACTGTTGCAAATGGAGAAGCGATAACTTGGCTGACAACAATTTAACAATCTCAAGGATGTTATTAGTCACCTTTGAGAACTCATAGAGATGTAAGACAACTAGAAAAGGTCAACTACACTGTTAAAAAAAAAAAAAAGCAAAAGAAAGAGACAGGGAGGGAAGGAGAGGAAGAAGAGCATCTTTACACAATTGGCATTAAACTTCCATTCATGTGAAAACTAAAGCAAAAAAAGAAACAGAACAGTTTGAAAACAACTGGGAAAAAAACAAGAACAACAACAAAAAAAACAGCCAGCCTGGATTTCTCATGGCTAAATCATGTGAAATCAGCAGCAAGACAGCAAACCACACAAAGAGAACACAACCGATGCCATGTGCTACCTATGATGAATAGGCTCACAACTAATATATATCACTCAAAGAAAGCTTACCTTTCTCAGGGTGAGCACAAAACTGATTGGAAAGCTATGCTAAGATTTGCAATTAGCGATCCAATGCCCAAACAGAGAAGCAAATCATGTGAATCTTTCTGCATCCACTGCTATCCAATATTTTCACTTCTATACATTACAACCCTACAACCCTTTATGTTCCATTCCAACATTAACATATCTATTTACAGCATATGGATTATGCAATATATGGAGAGAGGCTGAGGGACCCAGATTTGTTTTGTCTTAAAAAATAAGACAAAGGGAGAATCTAGGTGCTGTGCTGTTTTTGAGAATACAAACAGGGGAGCATCAGACTCCTCTCAGAAGTTCACTGCAAAAGGACAAAAGGCAACAAACAAGCTGAAAAGGGAAATTCCAACTACTTCATTTAGATGGAAGGGGTTAGAAGCTCATAATAATGGTGGTTAAGCACTGGAGCAAGTTGCTCAGAGAAGACTTACCACCCTCAGAGTTATTCAACATTCAGCTGAATGTGGCCCCAAGCAATCTGATCTGACTTTGAAGGTGGCCCTGCCTTGAACAGTGGGCTGGACTAGGCAACCTCCTGCAACCTAAATTATTCCATAATTCTCTGTGATACAGCGTCTGTGAGGAATGACAAAGAGAGTGCCTTGGGCTAAGAGATGGACTATACAATCTCCAGAGGATCATTCCAGCTTTTATTCCCGCACTTCTGAAGACTGGAAGGTACTAAGAAATCTTCAGACAGAATATGCATTTTCTCCTCTTCTGCATGAACAGCTTATTTTAGCTAACAGATTGCAATCATAAATAAGTGTGCGATATTACATACTTTGAAATTTGCTACTGAATCTCAGAAAATTGTTTTAGATATCTGAGTGGATGAAGAATGGGGTGGGAAAGAGTGGAGAAGGTCACCATAGTCAGCATAAAAAATAACATTTTCCAATATGCCCTGACAAAATTCCCAGAGAGGCTGACAGCCGAAGCTGGAAACTCTGCTGAATACTGGACTTACGGTGTATAGTGACAGAGGAATACACAGTGCACAGTAATCATGAGCAACTGTAAAATCCCTTTTTAACTTCCAAGGCCTTACCAGGAAGCATCTCAAAAGACAGAGGAAGTTTGGTTACATCCCATAGAGAATTTGCCTGTCGATCTTCCAAAAAGATTAAACACGAGGACAAAGTACCCGTCAGCTGATCACCCATAAGCTTTCTAAAACTAATTTCACACAGGAAGTTTGATCACAAAGCCCTGAACTGTATCTCACACAGTCTAATGGCCACTGATGGTGTATACAGAGGAAAAGCATTAAACTGATGTCTTCTAATAAAGGAACTGAACACGTTCTCAAGTCAGAAAGTTATGTACCATCCTCTCTCATATCTGGATATCATTTTGAATGCTCAGAAAAAGTTAAAGGACCTCTTCAGACTTAAGACTGATGCTGACTCTCTTTAAGGTGAAGACACAATACTTTGTCTTCTAAATAAAGCACTGGTAAACATATCATGAAACATATATATTATTAAAGAGCTTGGAACTGATTGCATTTAACCCAGTGGTTACATGAAAGGTAACAGTAATACCAATTACCCAATGTGACTGATTTTGTCAGCTTAAAGGGATAAATAGTGCCTGTATGATCGAGATCCATAGTTTTTGTCACATTTTATGCAAGAAAAATACATGAATACTGGGTGAAATAGTGGCCAGCGGTGTCTTTTCATTTGAAGACACTTCTTTCATCACTCATTATAAAAGCCACTACTCCCCTTCATCCAATGAAGCAGGTGAAAGTATTTCAACTTTACAGTTCAATTTATACTTAATACTTCAGCACGAGTCTCAAACTAGGATGAAAGTTCTTTAGACGCACCTCACCAGACAAAAAAAAATCAGTTTCATGTATGCAGAAAACAACAGAATGCTCTCTTTTGAGAAGCCTGAAATCTCCACATGAATATAAACATCTATTACAAATCTAGCTCCTTTCTGTTGTTTAGTTTTAGTGACATAAACTATCTCACCAAACTATATATAAAATACACATATATACTTATTATCCTCACAGAATAAAGGCATAAACTGCTACGTTCTTTAAACTTGGAAGTGTGCATGTATAACATGAAAGAAATTAACAATTCTGCTGAAATTTAAAATTAAGCAAACATGTATGTCTATATACCCCATCCACATGTATCTAAAGGCATGCACACAGAGACCTTTGATTGAAATATGAAATCTAGATTTTAAAAGCTTCAGATTTAATAAGGTTTTGATAGTTCCATACTTATCTGAGGTTAACTTTTCTTACTTCTACTATGGTAAAAAATTGCTTTTGTAAAACATGTTACCTAGGAAACAGGAACAAATGCATGTGCAATGCAAAATCAAAAATTCAGAAGCCTTGGATGAAACCACATACACTGAAAATGAGTCATTTTTCTCTCAATTCCCTACATCTGAGTCAAATATTTCATCATCATTATAAATAATGTATTAATGACGCCGGTGATAATTCAACGGTGAAAACGTGTTACCTCCACTAAATATAATGGGAAAAACATTTTATTATTTTATGCTTATTATAACTTCTTCTGCAATCATTTCTGTAAGTTTTATTTTTGAAGACCAACTGGCAGCCTTCCTTTTAATTTCACCCGTTCCCTAATACAGGAGTTACAAAAAGTTTAAATAACGGTACAGAGAACAACATAACACTCAGAAGTTCACAGAAAAGAATAATTATATTATTCTAAACACAACAAATGGAATGAAGTACCAAGAGGTCTGGCAGAGGCTCTCTCTAGCATGAATATTTACCTAAAGACAAGGAATTTCTGCATAAACTTATAAGGGAAACACGATATTTGTAGATGCTAAATTCCAGAGGTATTCTACTCTGTGCTATGGCTTGCCTGTAAATGCAAATTTTTTGTGTGTTGATCATGACTTTTAGTTACTGACAGAACGATGCCTATAGCTAGACTTCCCAGTCTTTCTGAGTAATGATACGTACCACATAACTACTGTTCTTTATTTTATTTTAGAATTTAAAGATAAATTTGTGCATGTGACAACAAGAAAAACTAGATTTTTACATTGTTCATTCTAATAAAATCAGTTTGCTTTTCATAATGTGGCAGATGGATGATACCAATGCCTAGCTTATTTTTAAGTATACTCCTTAATAAACGGGGAACTCAAGACAATTGCTGCTGCACTGGCTTGGCAAAGGGATTAAGCTAATACCACTTCTCTTCTGAACACAGCGTTTAACAAACTTTAATTACATATCCCTGTTAATTTATGAGTTCTTGTGTCTTGGCTAAACATCCTACTACACCAGCAGAGGTATGAAAACAGTAGTGGGATTAAATTAACAACAGTAAAACTTTTTGTATTACTTACACAAAGAAAATTCTGAGAAACTGCCCAGACTACTAAATAGATATTCTAAGTGTAAAAACAAAAGTGTCATCAGACAGAGGTAGTCTGTGGCTAGCTCTGCATTGCAGAGGTATGAAATAGATCAGAGGGTTTGTTGCTGTTCTCATTTCTCAGACAAAAGAACGCTGTTGATCCATCAGTCTCAATAATCTGCAGTGCTTTTATAGTGACTTCAAACACTTGCGACTGCAAAATCATTGAATAGTATCTTTTAAACAACATGGAAAATATGAAATTACTTGCAAGGAAAATAATGCAAGGCTCCAAATAACATCAAAATAAATGCCTACGCATTTGGTCTATTCAAAAGACAAGAACCTAAAAAGCCACCCAAGAGGCTAGAAATATAAAGCATTAAAAGTTAATCCTAATAGTTACAAACACATTCAAATACAAACAGTAAGTGCATGCGCTGGAAGATGTTTTGTCATGTTTGGAAACAATAGTTTGAATTTTCATAGTCTCCAGTTGTCTTTCTATTCAGCATTCCAATAATTTTGTTTAACATTTCATATATGAAATCTGTTTGTTTCTGCTTCCCTGTGTTGTTCATCCCACTTGTCTTTCACTTGACTACAGATGACATCTTTTTGTTTTCTCCCTTTCAATTCTCCAAACTTTCTCAGCCATCCTTACCTTTTCATAGGATCATAGAATCACGGAATCATTAAGGTTGGAAAAGACCTTCAAGATCACCTGGTCCACCCACCCCCTACCACCACTGTCACCACTAAGCCATGTCCCTAAGCACCAACTCCAACTGTTCCTTGAACATCCCCAGGGACGATGACACCACCAACTTCCCTGGGCAACCCGTCCCAATGCCTGACTACTCCTTATCCTTCAGCGATCTTTCTTCCCTTCCAAACTCAGTTTCACTCTTGTAATTGGCCATACTGTTTTCAATGTTTTAGGCATTTCCTCCAGCATTTGTACTTTCCTCCGTGCTCACTTCTTCACTGCCGCTTCCCTCATCTCATTCTTTCTGTTATGCTGCTACTTCTCTGCTCTCCACTGCCTCTGAAATCTGCTTTCCACCATGACTCATTGTCCCTAACCTTGGTACCCAAATTTTATATGTGAGTGTATGTGTATTGACATACAACTTTATAAAAAAGAAGACTCTACCTTTCCTTATTACCTTAACTTTATTTCTGCACGTATTTTCTTCTCAAGAAGACTCATGGTAGATCATACTCAAGGAGCACAAAGGTTACTTTCCTTATAAGCTAGTTAAGTTTACAAAGCAAGACTTTAACTCCTGAATAAATATTCCAGATATCACAACAACTGTACTCATTAGATGAGGACATTGCTTCTGAAAGTGTAATTACAGCTGTTTTGAGCCCAAGAAAAGTGCATCTCTAGTTCAAAGTCTTCCGATTCCCTTAGTGCAGAGGTGAGCAAACTTCCAAAGCAGGGTGGTATGCAGCTGCACATGTGTTTCTCAAGTTAAAGGTTAAGCAAGCTGATAAAAGCTCAGCAGAAACTGGGAGATGCTGCTGAGCATCCTGTCTCGCCTGGGTGCAGGACAACAGCTCCTGACTCATGCTGAATCAGACCCACGGGCTCCACAGGTGCTTCTGGGGGTGCCACGGTTGGGGGGAGCAGCCCAAGCTCCTCGCTCCCTCCCCACAGCTCTCATCCCAACACCCTTTGCTCAACTGGGAGAACCACCTAGGATGTCACACCCCAAACCAGGTCAGGGATCAGACCCAGGTTAAAAATAAGCTTTTCTGCAAAAGTCCACTGCCCATGCTATAGGCAGCTGGCCCCTCCTCTCGTGTGCCTTATAGAAATTCTGAAATGGCGACACAGCTGTGGTTTTAATGTGGCCATCTGCCACTTGAAAAGACATTCTCTGTTATTAGACTGCAGTCATTTTGGAAGGAACATCGAAACCTACTATATTAAATTAATTTTCTTTTATTTTTCTCTCTGTTGCCACTGCAGCTGACGTACACAATTCAACCTGCTCTTTGCAAAAAGAACCTGAAATTCTCAATTATCACATCCTCTTGAGTAGACTTTTTTTCTTCCTGAAGCTCTATCAAGGCTGCCCAACTCAAATCTCTCAGGTCATTTTCAGCGTGGTCTTCGAAGCAGATTCATTTTCTTTGCTTCCTTGGCTCTTGCTCTGTAAGAACAACTTCAGGTAAAATCAGCAGGGAGTTCACACAAGCACAGAGCTAAGAGGAGCAACAGGGACCACCACCACCAAACAGGGCAAATTGCTGCACCTCCGCTGAGCTACACCATGGGCAGCAAGGCAGAACTAACTCATGCGAGACAGAAACTGAAGTAAGGGCTGGGATTTTACCAGAAAACAGAGCAGCTGCTGCTAAAATTGTCTGTGCTTCCTCAGTGGAGGAAGGACTATTCAAAAACAATTTTCAGGCATCTGACACTTTTGGACGCAATCAGCAGTCTATTGCTCAGAGAGATAAAGGAGTGCTTAACATTCAAACTCAATGCATTGCTGAGGCAGAATACTCAGATTTTTTTTTCCCCCTCATTATTTGGCTTTGACAAGGATCTGAACAAACAACACCTAAAATGAATTGCAAAGCTGGGGAAAAGCTGGGGTCTGCACCACTGAACCTTTCTCTGCCTATCCTACCTGTTTGCATCTTTTCCCTTCTTCTAAGGTGTAATACACCCCAGGAGAACACTTACATTGCCTGCTATCTCAGGGAAGTGTTGGTGATGCTTTGTGATCTGTTACTGTTTACTAATCAGTTAGAGGATTTGCAGAGGATGGAGATATTGAGGTGCTGGGAAACTGGGGACTCACATGCCTGAGATGACACTGTTTACAGGAAACAAAGTACTGTGCTACTAGCACTGGGAAAAAAAGGAAAAAAAAAAAAGTTATTTTATCTGAAATTCCACCTTGTACAATATTTTTAATGTGCTTTTTATCTTTGCTACTAAGTACCCCCCTAGACCAGAACATATTCTCCTCAACAGTCCTACACACAAGACAGAACTGTGAGCAGGTCAGGGAAGGATCTTATTTCTTCCCACCTAAAATTTTGGATCCAAAACCATATTCTGTGAGGAAAGTTGTGTGACAAAAAATAAATAATAATAACAACAACAACAAAAGTCAAAATAAATATCAACCAAATAATATATTTTACCCTTCTCTCAACAAAGGATTCCAATTAAAAATAAATATCATAAAACTGCAATGTAAAAGGTCTGAGCTATGGAGAAAGACTGTTACCTAAATATTTCTGAAATCAGAGCTTCCTTCTAGGAAGCCTCCTTCCTGCAAGCATTTCTTTAAGGGAAACATGACAACAATAATGCTGGCAAAAACTAAGTGGCAACTTGGTTTGGACTGGGTAACAAAATGATCTTATTCGCAAAAATGTTAAATCAAGGTGTGAATAAAGCTAAAAATACCATCTGAGCAGAGCAACAATATCAGAAAAACTGTAACATGAATTCATGAAGCAGCTTCAGTGTGTGCCTTGGAGACACTTGCTCACTTGCCAAGTCTGTCAAAAAGAATTAATTTGTCAGGGAAGAAAGGATATAGTATAGGAAAAAATATTTGTTTGAAAGTTATATTGCCTTTTTTTTTTTTTTTTTTTTTGAGACCATTTTAAGCTTTCAGGCATGATCTCTTGTTTTTCATCTTTTTAACTGTAATTCTATCACACAGGCATATCCATCCTGTCCTTGGTGGTTATATAACACCACCCCTAAAAGAGAAGAGATGGAAGAAGAAAAAAAAAAAAGAAAAAAAAAGAAAAAAAAGCATAGTTTGCAAGTTTCTTGATGGCTAACAACAGGGATGGGATTATATTAAAAGCATCTTCAAACTGGAGGCAGGAATTTCAGTCTAAGGATCTATTAAGAACAGAGAAGTCTGTCTGAAGCACTAGCTGCACCTGATGACCTGAAAGGCAGATTTTGGAGGAAGGGGCTGTCAGGATCACACAAGTCTACACAGGTGACCACCCTCCCGGTGAAGAACCTCTTCCTGATGTCCAGCCTGAACCTCCCCCTGCTGCAGCTTGACACCATTCCCCTGGGTCCTATCACTGGTCACTAAAGAGAACAGATCGGCGCCTGCCCCTCCGACCCCCTCATGAGGAAGCTGCAGGCCACCATGAGGTCTCCCCTCAGCCTCCTCTTTTCCAGGCTGAACAGGCCCAGTGACCTCAGCTGCTCCTCATACACCTTCCCCTCCAGACCCTGCACCACCTTTGTTGCCCTCCTTTGGACACTCTCTAACAGTTTTATGCCCTTCTCATGTTGTGGCACCCAAACCGCACACGGTGCCAGAGGTGATGCCGCCCAGCGCAGAGCAGAGCGGGACAATCCCTTCCCTCACCCGGCTGGCAGTGCTGGGCCTGATGCACCCCAGGGTGCGGTTGGCCTCCTGGCTGCCAGGGCACGCTGCTGGCTCATCTTCAGCTTGCTATCAACCAAACCCACCAGATCTCTTTCTGTAGGACTGCTCTCCAGCGTGTCATCGCCCAGTCTGTACATATAGCCAGGGTTGCCCTGTTCCAGGTGCAGGACCCGGCGCTTTCTCTTGTTGAACTTAATGTGGTTGGTGATTGCCCAGCTCTCCAATCTGTCCAGATCTCTCTGCAAGGCCTTTCCACCCTCAACAGAGTCAACTGCTCCTCCCAGTTTAGTATCATTAGCAAACTTACTCAAAACACCTCCCAGTCCTACAACCAAATCATTTATGAAAATGTTGAAAATAACTGGCCCTAAAATGGAGCCCTGGCAGACCTCACTGGTGACTAGCCACCAGCCTGATGTAGCCCCATTTACCATAACCCTTTGAGCCCTACCTGTCAGCCAATTGTTCACCCATCTTATGATGCTTTTATCTAGCTTTATGCTGAACATTTTGTCCAGTAGGATCCTATAAGAAACTGTGTTGAAAGCTTTACTGAAATCCAAAAAGATTACACCAACTGGCTTCCCTTGATCAACTAGATGGGTTATCTTATCATAAAAGCAAATTAAATTTGTTAAGCAGAACCTACCCCTCATCAACCCATGTTCAGCTGGGTTCATGAACCCAACTGGGACCTCTCCAGATTCCCAAGACCATTGAAAAATAAAAAGTTACTTGGATAGCTTTGCAATGTAAGTGGTGTTCTGTGTATCAGTACACAGAAGAGAATGACGACATATACTTGTAGATTCAGGTAAACACATAAAAGAACCAATTTAAACTCTTCTGACCTCAAAAATGGGCACTGAGAGAGAAAGAAATGGAAAAAGGGAGCATATGGCTTTCTGCAGAAATGCCACCAGCAAAAAAACCTATTATGCCTAACTAACTTGCAAAGGAATATTAAACTGTAATGCAATGGAGATGAAAGGTTCATTCCCAAAAGTCAAACAGCTTTCGTACCAGGAATTAAGATGCAAATCAATCAGAACTTATATGAAACAAGCCTACATGCAATTTACAGCAGGAAAGGCTCATCAAGGCAGGCCCCAGCCAACCCCTGCACTGCAAAATGAAGCTTTTGTGATGGCACATGCAAAGCCAGGCATGTTATCCATAGGTTGAGACATTTTCTGCTGGGATAGAAGGATTTTTTAAACAAAAAGATTTACTCAAAACTAGAACTGCTGGTTGACAATCCTGTTCTGGACCTGTCCAGGAATGCTTTGATCTAACATAGAAGGAATCAGCCTCCATTAAGGCAGTGCCCGCCAGCCACAACCATGTCTGAGAAACACACAGCTCCCTGCTTGCGTCCCCTGTCCCACACTACAAATGTGCCCAGACAACTTAACGTAGCAGTATCCCCATGCACACCTGCATAACTTATCAGGCAGAAATCATCAGGCAATGAAACTTTTACTTTGGCTCTTGAATTTTTTCTTACTGTATGAATTATGAAACAGAAGAAGGAAAAGAGCATTACAAAATTCATCAGAACTGCTGAGGGAATAAAGCCGGGGGAACATGAGAGCATTCGCTGGTGTGCCTTCTTCACGAAGACCTCTTGGTCGCATGGGGACACATCGTCCCACTCACAGGCCCAGCTTTCCTGGGTTTCTTCTTGAAAAATTAGGAGCCAAAATATTTAACATTTTGAAATATCAAGTAAAATTCCTTCAATGCAGTCTTAATGTAAGTATGTAATATTTGTTCAATGGTGAACCAAGCCATCTCTTCATTCTCTGCCAGCCAAGACATCTGCTTAGCCCACACACAGAATTAATCACTCTCAGACAGGAGCAGAAATTCTCCAGTAGGTCAGACATACTGTCCCCTCCTGACAGTGAAAAAGGTGACAATCACTAGGAGATGCTTTCCTAAATTATTGTCAAAATTAAAATAGGATCTAAACTAAAGCACCTTTCCACTCTGTCAGAAGTCTGATGAAGTGGACAAAAATAAAATCAACAGTCTATATTTCAGATATTTCTTTGATCGAGAGGTTACTGACTTCATCGCTGTTGGAGAAACTCATTTACCAGAATAAAAAAAAAAAAAAAAATCTTTTGCAAAAATTTCAATCACAGTTGTTCTTGCAGAGCTAAACCTTGCAACCACCATCTCATTTAAGCAAAATCCATGAGCATCTTAGTTAAAAAGCACACCAGCAGTTCATTTTTACTAAATGGTCTTGGCACTTAAAAATAAATACAGAATTGTCATTAAAAATATGAAGCAGTAACATCAGAGCCAACTATTAGATAGCTGCACTCAGCAGAATGCTAGCTTGGATATGTTTCTCCAACAACGATGTAGTCAGTAACCTTTTGATCATAGAAATATCTGAAATAGAGACTGTTGATTTTATTTTTGTCCACTTCATCAGACTTCTGACAGAGTGGAAAGATGCCTTAGTTTAGGTAACAACTTTATTTAGCAAGAATAAGTTCAGTTATGACTGTTTTCTGAGTTGACTAATACAAGAGAACACCTCCACCACTAGACCTAGCTTCAGAGTGGGTGTTCATCTGGTCTGCTCTGAGCCAAGACAGCTCTGCCTTCCTCCACAGACCATGCAGAGAAATTTGTCATCCTCGGTTCATCAGTCTTCACCTCCTTCTCCAGAGTGTCTTCCTTCTGTTTGCTTCAGCATTGAATCCCCCAGCACATCCACCTACAAATTGGGAGCTGCAGTTCAAATGCTTCACATCCCATTCTACCTTGGACGGTATTTTTCAAGACCAGACTACAGCCACAGGACAGGCTACGCTGAACACAAAAGTGTATCATACAAGGGAGTGAAGTAAAATTAAGTCAAAAGATGAGTCCAGCCATGAAGAATCAGGTCACAGTCATTGAATGAGAAGTCCCACAAGACATTTGCACCAGTCCAGGCAGATTCTGTTCAAATTCAGCAGTCCACAAATCAAAGATTTCAACATTGATAACCAATTTCCTGGTACTCATTTAGCTCAATATAAGGACCTCCATGTAAAAACAAGCAAATAAAAAACTTTATGAAATAAAATGATAAAAAATATTAAAAACACATGTACTGGGAGACACTCTGGAGTTTTCTAGAAATTGTATTTTTTTTCCAATTTAAAAAAACAAAAAGATGAAGTTCTGATACATCCTTATAAATTGAGTTTAGACACAACGATACAAAATCTAGGAGGACTGTTCAAGAAAACAGGGGAAAATAAAAAAAAAAAAAGATACATCTAACAGCATGAATCTGCTCTAGCAAGAAAATAGGAGCGCTGTCACTTAATGTTATTTTTCCTGAAAGATGATACCTGACCATCCAACAACCACACAGCCCCCCACTATGTTCTTAATGCTCCCCTCATTCTTTCATAGGTATCGAAGATGCAAGTGGTGATTATGAACCCTAGAATCAAACAGAAGAAAAGAAAGAAAAAAAAAAAAGTACAGCTCAAACTGAACCAAGAAGCTTATAGTTAAAAGCCAAAAGGTGACTTCTGGATAGAAATCTAGCTTTTAAAAGACTGAGGAAGTGAGAACATGCTGAATTTTGAGAGACTTACTAAAATGAGAAGGTAGCGGTTGCACCTATCTTCCAAATGTTTGATTGCAATACATTAAACTTAAATTAATCACAATGTCTGACATTCTTCGTTTTGGTACAAAAACAACAGCTTTAAACTCCACTGCTAGGCTTGTAAACACATGCTTTCCTGTAATACACAGAAAAAAGTCAATGACACATTAAAATAGCACCAATACATATGAAGAAAGGGCTTCATCACTGCTAGTTTAATATCCCCCTTCTCTCTGATGCCTGCTCCATCATTCCCTGGGCATGTTCTGGTTTGGCCACAGCTGTCTCATCTGCTTGGCTTTGGCCTTGTAGTTACTACTACATATGCCTCAAGTGTTTCGTTTGGCAGTTTGCTTAGGAGTGGCTACTAGGATCACAAGAGTGTTCAGGGTAGCAAGACACCCAGTGAACCACAATCAACAAGTCAGAGATGAAGTTTCTGCCAAAACCAGGGTCACGGCCCAGTGGAGATCTTCAGGGATGAAGAAAAGGTGGCAAAGGTCTGGCATGGTATGTGTGCATCCATAATAAGCACAGACTACAATTAAAATCATAGCCTTGCCTTCATCTCATTAATTGTGTGATGTGCCTACCTTTGCTTATACACAAACACAACCGTAACACAAGTGTTTTCTTCCTACTCCTTTCACTCCGTTTGCCTGCTGAGATAGCCGAGCAGGCTGGGGCACCTGCTTAGCAGTGAGGCACACTGCCTGTGACAAACTCGATGCAAGCACCAGTAGCTGCCTGCCAAGTCACATCTCATCAGTGCGGGGAACTCACGTGGCCATCAGCCCGAGGAGCAGCACGCTGCTGCCGAAAAGCTGGCAGCCAAGACGGGGCACTGTGTGAGCCCCCAGTGCACAGCATTTTCCCTGAGCTTCCTTGGGACAGGGATCATCATTCAGTGCATTTCTGGTGGGCTGCCACCACCCTGCATAATGGTCATAACTTGCCAAAAGCTCTCAGCCAGGACTGCACAAAGGACATCAAGTGCAGCATCAAGGAAAGTCACAGCATGTGGCTCAGAAAAAGACAAAAGCCCTGTCGCCGCAAAAGCCCTTCGTAAGCAGGCAGGATCTTGTGCCTGACCCGTTCCCCAGTGTCTCTGCCAGACTCAGGTGCTTTCTTCAATCTTAAAATCAGCAGAGCAGGGAAAAAACATAAAGCAGGGAAGGTTAAAGAGGAAAGGGGAAGGACGTGCCCACCTGCAGAGGATGGCTGCCACAGGATAAGAAAAGGGCACGTCTGCTCAGGGCTGGGGGAGTTGCCCTCACAGTAAATTACGAAGGGGGAGAGCACAGGAATGGGCAAAAATACATTAAAAGGAGACGTATGGTATCATTGGCAGGAACCACCCTGGTGCTTACAGGAAAAGAGAGCAGATCCCACGCGGCCATTTCCCCCGGAAAGCTGCACTGTGTGAGACCTGGGTTTCTCAGAGGGCTTTGCTCTTGCAGAAGGACCACAGGAGGCTTTCTGGATTCCATCTATGTGACCATCCATCGTGCCTCCAAAATGCCCCTAAAGATGGGGAGAACATCCTGCACAGCCACAGAAATGTGCCCTCAAAGTAAGAACTGCATGAAGAAATCAAGTGCTGGGAGAGAAGAGGTGAAGGTCTGTATGAAAGGACTTCATGGCTTCAAATTAGCACCTAAACATTCATTTGCTTCTCCCAAATTACCACCTCAACTGTCCTTCTAGCTGAGTTTCACCACAGCTCCCAATCTACCACATAAAGCCCACTGTGCACTGCTGCAAGGGTGTCATTGGAAAGACTGCATGAAACAATACCAGAAACACCTGACTTCTCACCCACCATTATGTAATGTCATTTCTACTAAACTTCATAGATGAAAAAAAAAAATACATCTTTTTCTTTCCTTTTCAAACAACCTTGTTTGCCTGGTAGAAATTTCCCTTATACGTGGCTGAAACATGTCATTCTAAAGTTAGAGCTTACAAGTAAGCAATTAAACCAGAGTACAAGTTTCCAAAAGAAGTTGGAGGTTTCTAATATTAAACTAAAAGTGCTAAAACCTTAAGACTTCAGCCTTTGTCCAAGAAATCTATGTAGAAGCTATACTAGAACACACAGAATCCAAACAAAGCTGTTCAGAGCACGATCCTGTGATTTTTGTCATCAACAGCAGTAGAATGAGGCACTGAGTGATCAAAAGCAATGTGCTGTGTTTTTTGTTTGTTTTTTTTTTTTAATTTAATTTCCAGCAGATATACATATGTGTATTAAAACATGCAAAAAAGAAAAAAAAAATCTGACTAAGCTGTACTCAGCCATCATTGTTTTCACACAAAAGCTCGCACTGATATATAGAATCATAGAACATCTGAGTTGGAAGGGATCCACAGGGATCATCGAGTCCAACTCCTGGGTCCCCGGAGTACCACTATGGTATGTACAAATACCCAGTCCTCTCTGCTTCCTGTTCACATCTGATATATTTGGGGCAGCACTTGTAGAATTCTAGGTTGTTGGCCTTTTTTTTTTTTTTCTGAAAGATAATACAATTTCTTCAAAAATTTCACCTGGGCTGCATGTTACAGACAAAACTGAGTTCTCTATCAGAGACTCACCAACCTGGATGAGCTGTTTACTTCTCATATATTCCAAAGCCACCAAATCCGGAAAGCAATCATTTGTTTCCATTAACTCTAGATTTGTAAAAGCACATACAGTCCTGAAACTACAGTGGTCCACACAGAGACACAGAATTTCCTTCAGCTGTAAATGACACAATTTTTTTATTTTTTTATTTTTTTTTTTCCCAGAACTCCATGAGCATCCCACTGGGGAAAGAGCTCTGTGCTATCAGCTTTTGGTGAGCTAGGGAGAGTACTGATTCTAAAACAGTTTATTCACACAGATATTTACCCAGAAATCTTCTGGTTAATACTCTGGGGAGAGCCGCATAAAATTCAAACGGGTAGGTGAACTGGGGTGAAAATGAGTCCAGAGGAGATGGAGGCAAACCCACCTCATTTGCAAGTCCCAAGCTCCCGTGAAAACTCTGCACGTAAGTAATGCTGAGGCAGCTCTGAAGTCACAGCAAATACACGAGTGGCTCCTCACTAAAGCCAGAGAGAGCAGCAACAGAGCTGAATCTCAAGGGCTTATTGCCTTCGTATTATTAACACTGAGATCTCCATGCAGCCTCGTTGGCAGGATCCTTGGTGCAGCAACAGCAGCAGCATTTTCCCTGAGGACAGCAAGAAGCCTGCTGAAGCGTACCAGGACAATGCTTCCCCTGTGCTACCCGACTAATGGGGAACACAAAGCACTACAGGTTTTCTTCTTAAGCACATGCCTCTCCTGAATAGAAATCCAACCTGAAGGGCACGATGCAGAGGCAGCAGGACATTAAGCTCCCAGCTTGTCAAAAACCTGATTTCAGGTGTACATTCAGTCTCTGAAGGGCTCCTCAAACAGGGAAGCCCTGAAAGATGAACTGTATGCTCCTGCTCCTTCAGGTACTGCTTACCTTTGTTTAGGAAGGGACACAAAGACTGCTTACAAGAGAAGGCATATTGGCTTCAGAAGCTGACAAATTACTCCTCCGAGTAGCAATGTTATGAATTTTTAAAGGAACCCCATTACACCACTTCTGCCACATGCCACATGACATGAAGGTCAAATGCTCCCAAACTCACATTTCTCTTTACGGTTGCAGCCCTGGTTCTTTCTTTTCACTTCTCTTCCCTCACACAGAATTCAAGAGAGGAATCAAAAGGCTTCTTCGCTGTCCCTGTGGCAATAATACCACAACTGACTTCCTGCCCACTGCCGTAAATATCTATATAAAGGTTAGTTATTGTCATAAAACAAGTACCCAGAACAAAGCAAATGAGAAGATTTATGAAACAGTTTTTATGCTTTATGAGCCAATATTTGAGCAAATGGCAACTCTCCAGTACTGAGATAAGGATTGGTGCAGAATTAAGATCCCATCTTATGAAAGCAAACCATAAAAATAAGCTTAACTCTGAGAAGCTCCCCCATTAGCCTGATATCACACTAATCAGTAGTAAAGTTTCCCTCTACGAATCTAACTCTCTGTGCCAACATCTGCAGTCGTTTCATTCTTCCAGCCAGCAGGAAGCGATAAACACGAGTAATGAGTGATTAAGATGGGTTATGATGAAGAGAAGGTAGGGTTGGCTTTGCAGGGGAGATGGGTGATAACCCACTGAGAGCAGCCTGGACTTTGGCAGCTGTACATGAGGGGTTTGGAAGTGGAGCTCAGACCAGGCTCTGAGAGGACAAACCCCTGGTTAGCACAGCTATGACAACAGACAGATGTGCACCGGGATCAGAGCTCATGGTCAAACTGCTCTCTCCAGACTCTTAATCCTCCAGGTCCCCCAGCACGGCACCTGGGGCAGCCCACAGCCCTGTACGTGAACTCAGCAGCACACATCTCCACCTTATAGATCCATGAACACGAGGAGCAGGGAAGGTTGTAGGCCCACAGGCTGCAGCTGAGAGCATACAGGGGATGCCAATCATTGCAGACATATTGAGCCCTATGGTAATGCTGGAATCAAAAGGTGTAACTCTAAAAATATGTCTTGTGTAGGAAATCAAAGTGAATTATCTTAATGATTTTGCCTGAAGAGACAAACAGCTGCTGCAAACTAGAATCAACTGAAGCAAAATTGAGGTGTTTATTCCTGAAAGCTGCTTATTTCACATCCATTTGCAATGAAAGGCTGATTATTTCCATTCTAGAAAGAACCACATCATTTGAAGTGTATCAATAAACAACACCTTTGATAAGAACACTCACAAACCTTTGAGGAAAACTTGGAAGCAAAACAATAGGCAAACTTTATAACGTGGTCCTTCAGTCTATAATGCATCACAGCGAAATGCTAAACAGCACAGTTTTCAGGAACTTAGATCTGGATCTTAACAATCCTGCTCCAAGCTACTTATAGGTTCAGGCAAAATTTGCTTTATTTTCAGAAGAGAATACATTTTACTGTTTCATACCCTAGTTTTACTTTACCTTCATCACCAACTGCAGAATTGACATAAGTGCAAAGTTTGATTAATAAAATAATTATCCTATGCTACAAAGATCTTTCAGAGTGGCACTTTGATCTGCATTGGTCCTAAGATGAAAAGCATTCTAAGGATGTGATTTATTGTTCTTAATTTAACCTCTGTTCATAAACTGGATTTTTTTCCTCCAATCTTAAGGAATTGTTTCTAAATTTTAAATCAAAACCTACTCTTCAAATAATGAGCAAGAATTCAGCTGACATCTATAATTTACTAATAAAGTAGGAAAGAAAAACAACAATCTAGTTATTAAGACTTGCCCTGACTGTCAAGTTTTGCCCCCATTCTACAGAGTGAACAAATGATAAAATACATTTTTTATTTTATTTTATTTTATTAAAATTGAGGTTTTTCACACATTGTTTCCCTGTTCCTCTAAAATCAATATTTTTTTTGATTCTGAATTACTTCATTCAAGAAGAAAAAAAATGAAAACATGTTTCCCTGAAGAAATGAATTACCCTGAAACCCTTTTGAAAGAGAAGTATAATAATTTGATAACCAATTTCTGTACCTGTCACCTAGATAAACAATTTCTTCAACTACAAGAATGCCCAAATGAAAATCCTACATTTGTAAAGCACAGATGGTTGGAACTAGGCATGGCACTTTGAAAAACATAAAAGCAATTAATTTTCTAATTACATTTCCAAAATAATCCTTTTTATAATTTTGGGGCTGATGAGAAATAAATTGTCTTCTCTCTCATTGTGTTTTCCAGGCAGAGCCTTACCCAGACTCCAAAAAACACCACCCCATTTCCCACACCCACCATACTGCCCGGGTGGTTGGCAGCAGAGCAAAATGATTTCTGGCTGTTCCCAGGATCCCAAAAGGTAAGTGGATGTACCAGGAAGAAACAAAGCAAGATCAAACCACTAGAGGTAGTAGGATACAGGACACAAGTCACAGAGAAGGATGCCTTTCCAACTTATCTTAGCCTCACAACCACCATTGTTATCTCCACTTCAGATGGGACAGATTTAGGCACAATCCCTATTTACCTCTTTCCAACCATATAGTAAGCAGGGGAAGGGGAGAAAAAACAATCATTGTTCCAAGTCTTTGTTCTGACAAACGTTAGTCTCTGGAGGCATGCATTATTAATGGCTTTTTATGACTGACACTTTCTTTGTAATGGAACAGAAGCAATAAAACGCGCAGCCTGTGGATGCAGATTTAGAACCCCACTGCTTTCCTATTTTAGGGTGTCCATTACTTATTATTCTTTCATGACAAAACAAATGCTTTAAAGCTTGCCTCGTTTTTTGGATATTGTCCAAAACAAAAGATGGTTTTGTTACATACATACAAAATAACCAGTTCAAGTAACATAGGTTACCCATTTATGTCCTCAGGCCTAGTCTGAATGCAAGGTACTCCTCAATGTAATGAACCGAAAAGTCTTTTGACCTGTTTAATAAACCATGAATCATTCACGGAGCTCCCACAACCAACAATGAAACTGGTCTGATTCAGGGATCCAAATACTGCAGCAGAGCAACTGCCCTCAGTGCAAGGATGGAAACGGAGATGCTCGGCTCAGCCAGACCCCAGCTCGCTAGATCTGTGCCGGGGAGGTAGGCAGACACAGCCTGGTGCTCAGTGTGCCTGCACTTTTAGGATCGCTGACCAGCACCCATCCAGCCCAAAGAGGTGATCTGAGTTCACCACACTGGAAACATCACCAACTGGACTGCAATGGGGCTGTGCGGCTTCCCCATTAAAACTGTAAGCATTTACCTTGGACAGAGCTTTGTGCCCTGATTGGAAAATGTTACTTAAAAACAAAACAAAAACAAAACAAAACAAACAACAACAATGACAAAAACCAAGCAGCATGCCTTGTACACGCAGAGAACTGCTAG
Source organism: Anas acuta (assembly GCF_963932015.1). Taxonomy (NCBI): domain Eukaryota; kingdom Metazoa; phylum Chordata; class Aves; order Anseriformes; family Anatidae; genus Anas; species Anas acuta. The sequence goes on along the minus strand of NC_088979.1, from coordinate 168,397,941 downwards.
CATAGTGACCCTTTTGAGATGCTTCATACATTACTTGATGGAAAAACAGCTTACCCCAGGGATACACAGACATCTTTGAGAAGCTGTAGATTTTTGAGCATCTGCAGGGACAGCTGGCATGATGGTTACAGCAGCTGTCGCACTTGAATTATGAAATTGTGCATTGCCCAAGGAAAGGATCAATGTCATGCAAATCTCACAAACCTGAATTCAAGTTACAAAAAAAAAAAAAAATAGTAAAGGTGGGAGAGATAACAGCTATGTGAATATAACATTTCCAATGTTGTAAGCCAGACATCACTCCATAGATTTCAAATAATATATTACATGCTATGCATCACAGTATCTAATGCATCTATATCGGCTTCCATTCAAACAGGCATTTTATTTTAATAGACATTTAAAAATCTTTGGGGAAACAACACTGGGAGAGCAGGAAGGCTACAGAATTTTTATATCAAATTTCACTAAAGCATTTTTTTTTTATTCCCACTCAGATCAAGCAGGGAATGTCTTCAGTCTTTCAGTATGTTTTTCCTGCTTCAGAAAATTACGCCTCCATTCACAGCCGATTAGTTATGTGGCTGACCTGATTTATTGTGTATCACAGCCTCTTCAAAAGAGGAAGAGCCCTGAACAAAGAAACAAAGTTACATCAGTATAAATGACCTGTCCCTGTCAGATGGTCAGCAGAAATCATTTACTATTTTTTAACTTGCTGTTCAATATATACTGCTTTGTGTGAGAAAAGGAACTCCACTCCTCAAGATATTCAGTTAATAAATAAAACAACAGCTGAGGCTGTCTGCTCACATATTACAAGCAAGAGCAGGGGGCTTTTAAGAATGTTCTCCCAGAGACTCGACTTTGAATCAGAGGGATTCCCCCAAGACCAGGGGAATCCACGGGGAACCTTGGGATCCACAGGAGGTCCCCAGCAGCTGCTCAGAGCCCTCTGGCACCCTACAGCTGGCTCCAGCCCCTTTCACTGCACTCTTCCATCACACTCCTGAGGAATTACAAAAGCACACCGCTTAGCTCCTCAGCAAAAGGAGTTGGGAGGTTTAGAAGAAAACATCTGAACAAATGACAGTGGACAGGTACTTTGTTTCTGCCACTTTTGGTCTTTTTTCTTCTCCCTAAATCATTTCTGTAGCCGCAAGGAAAAGCATGTTCTTGCACACACTGCAGAGCTGTCCCTGCCTGCTGCTCTGGGACGCAAGAGCTGCTGGTTTTCAGAGAGGAGGGGTGAGCCTGAAAGGGGCATCGCATCACATCATCTGGCTGCTGCTCGGGTTGCTTCAAGGAGTGCCCATGCCCCAGACATCATGCACAGTGTTACATCCTCCCCGCCAGAAGTCGCCAGCTCTTTCCAGTCCAGGAACGGCAGAACTTGCTGAGGGCAGGATTTCTGCATGCCAGCTGATCAGCAGCAAGGCACGCCTTCAAAAAGAAAACATGCCGAAAATGTCTTATGTTACCCATTTACATAAATATGTGCTAAAGATCAGGTATGTCAATCATCTAGGACATTCAAAGACAAAAAGAACAGTACTTTATATGAGAAGGAATTGCAAGTGAAGACAAGTTCACTATGAAAGTACTGCGGACCACCAGTGCTATCAGTACCTTCCGTTCCCTAGTGAATCATGTCCACTTTGTAAAACGGAATCACCTTCAGTTAAAGGCAACAAATGCAGTGTGGCAAAGACCGCTGAACTAGCAAAACGTCATTTAACTACTGCCATGACAAAGTGAGAAGCAGCAGCGCTCGGAGGGATACATTCAGAAGAGCCCCAATAATCAATGCAACGAACAGCAAACCAATAAAGCATTTTAGTGTCCCTTCGAAGCATCATGCCGCTGATTAATTCACTAATAGATTTACACACAAGAACCTACCCATGTATATCACTGTCAATTTTTAATGAAGTGTTCTCAGGAGTGCTTCGTGATTAACATCACACACCATTTCGGTTAACAAGAAAGGCCATTAAACTCACTGTAAGCACAGCCTGACTCAATCTCTTTAGCAGTGCTCTAAGGTGCACAGAAGGAAACATTCGTAAGAAATATCTGCTGTGCCTACAAGACCGTATCTGTACCACCCCGTGATTATCAATGACAAATAGTTAATTCTTTGCATTCACCACATTCTTGGTCACGTTCCACTTCAAATTTCTGCTTCAGCATGACAGAGAAGCAAACTGATCTTTAAAAATGATTTTTTTTAACTCCTATATATTTAAATGTACAAGAGTCAAACACCTTTCATTGACATGCTTAAAATTCTGCTTATAACACTAAGAAGGATCATAAGAAACATGAAGAGATTTGCTCATTAGTAAATTTAAGAATTACTACTTTAAAGTGAACTTAAGAACTACAACCCCATAGCACATTACAAAGTACACCAAGAGCTCTAAATCCTCCAAATCAGATTATCCCTAAATCCAAGACAGGACCACAGGGCATGTTCCTGATGAACCAAAGGATGGGACCTGGTAAATTTAACAGCATTCAAAACAGCTGACAATTTCTGCTTGGGGCCCATGAGCTCTGAAGAGACCAACGACACTTTTCCCTCATTTCAATTCTACTTGCTAAGATCTAGACGTGTTCAAGGCTTGACTCAAGACCCCTCAGAAAGCAGCAGAACAAAGCAGCAGCAGCTGAACTGCGTCACCACAAAGCTTCACATGTAGGGCTCATTAGCTGTAGCTCCAAGTTTTCACAGGGATGCTGTCTACTTCTGGAAGAGAGAAGGCATCACATAGAAATTACTCTGAGGTCACCAAACCCTCTAAAAGTTTGTTTGTATGGGATACACATAATATTGACATTGTTTTCCCAATTTTGAGGTGTAAATGACAAAGAAAACCTGCATCCACTGAGTCTTTTGAATCCTTCATGGGTCACCTTGCACCACAAAATGCCACCAGCCCAGCCTGACACACTACAAGAGGTAGGCAATGCTACACTTGGTTGACAGGGCAAACTCCAGTGAGGTAACAGAATCCTGATAACACTAATTTTTCACTATCCTCAGTGAAGCTACCCAGGTTTATCAAGCCCCTTCGCTATGTACATATAAGTGGGGAAAATCTTTAAATTTCAAATAAGTAAAGTTTGAGGGTTGCCATTTCTTAACCATCCATATTTCACTTACTTCTCTCCTTTGAACTGAACAACGAGATCCGTCTGTTTTCTCAAACAGGCTGGGATTGTGGGAAGAAAAAGACTGAAGGGGAGATAATAGCACCTTCACAGAATAGTGTCTGTCCTCGCAGCTAAATTTGTTTCTCATTTGTTGATAAAACTCACCCTTTGGCACATTTTTAGAGCCTCAGTTTTTCCCACATCTCCAAATAGTCCTTTAGCACAGCTTTTCACCACGTTCATTTAGTAGTCCACCTTTTATTTATTTATTTATTTTCCTGTAGCAGACTCTGACTTTCTGGCTACCACACAGAAGTAATTCCATGCACAGCATAAGCCTCTTCTGATAAGTCATGTAGAAATCACTCCCAACATACACCGTGGTGTTGTTTTCTTGGCAGTGCTGTCAGCAGAAACTACTTCAGTCAGAAGAAAAGGCCCTGGGGGCGCTGGCCAACAGCCAGCAGAGCATGAGCCAGCCGTGTGCCCAGGTGGCCAAGAGGGCCAGCAGCACCCTGGCCCGCATCAGAGACAGCGTGGCCAGCTGCACTAGGGAAGCAATCAGCCCCTTATGCACGGCACTGGTGAGACCACACATCTCGTGGTCATCCTCAATGCTTGAGGACGGTCAAGCATTAGAACAGGCTGTCCAGGGAAGTGTAGGAGTCCTCATCCCTGGACGTATTTAAGAGGCGTGTGGATGTGACACTACAGGACATGGTGTAGTGATGGGACAAGGTATGTCAGACTGACGGTTGGACTTTATGATCTTGAAGGTCTTTTCCAACCTAGATGACACTATGATTTTAGGTCTTCACAAGCTTCTTGCTCATTTCTGGATGAGTGGCAAGATATAGAAATTTTCAGATGATTTGACACATGTACAATGAGAAGACATTTCACTTCCACGTGTTATGACAATTCTTAGAGCCAAAAAATTCAGGCATATAATGGTAATATTAGTTTTCTATTACTAGTCTGACACAGCCAATTCCAGCATCTGAAAATTTTTCTATGCCTCAGCATATTCCTTTGTCTGTATGATTTTAAGTCACTGAGTATATTTGTCTTAAAATATAAGAAAAGTCTTGACTAAGTCAGTATCTACCAGGTGTCTCACCCCAAAGCTAGAAAGTAGTTTACACTGTAATTATCTTGACAATTTTTTGTGAGGGATTTAGACAACTAATATTGATATATATATCAATACACCATTAGATTGCTCAGGGATGTAACAAAGCTATCTTCATGATTGATTTTAACAGTTGAAGTGAGAGAAGAAAAAACAAAACAAAACAAAACAAAAACAAACAAACAAACAAACAAAAAAAAACAGAAGTGTATTTTTGGGGTAGCTTTAGCTTAATTTTCAACCATTTACAATAAATTCCCCGCATTATCTCCTGACAATTCCTACCCAGCTGATGAAGCCACTGTGGAGTCTCAGGATTAAAATTTCTTTGCACTTTGATCTGCCTTGGGGTAGAGGAGGAAAGCTCTGTGTGTTGCATGACTCCAGCCCTGCTGTTCTTCAGTAACCCTTAAGCTTTCAGGCGTTTAGTGCTAAAAACTGGCTGAAAGCAAAAAAGGATCAGCGGGAAAGCAGCACTGAACTTCATTGCTGCAGAACCACCAACGCTTTCCTTGATATATATGCTACTCAAGTTTACGCAAGTCTGCCTTAAAACATGTCAGCCGTCTAATCTTCTTTCCTTGTTTATGAGAACATATGAATTCAGTCCAAATGTGCAAACTCTAAACGAACACATTTTTCCTTCCCAAAACGCTTTCTTCGGTTACAGCACAGCGCCATCTGCTGCGCATTTATGTACAATTGTTCCAACCAGCAAAGTAACTCAGAAAAAAAAAACTCAGGATGGCTATTTAAAAACTTGGAGCATAAGCTGTCTTGCAGTACATAACTTTGTCACTGATGTTTAACTGCATATTCTATTCTTTATGTATTTAAAAGGCTATACAGATGTATGCTAACATATTTCTGGCTGCTGAATAAAGAAATAAAAGAAGACCATAGGGAACCACTGCTTATAGCTCTCAGGTTAAAAAAAAAAAAAAAAAAAGGCTGATTTTCTTGGTCACATCTGGAGTTTACACGAATCTTCTTCAACTAAAAATTAGTAGAGTTTGTACTGCATTCCCTCATTAATAACAAATGATGCCACAGACTAAGAAAGCTGCCACTTTTCAGTTTATTCTTGTTCAGCTTACAACATCAGTCATTAACACCTGTTTTTTTTATTATTTTTTTTAAAGTGTTTGTCCCTGGAGACAACCAATGAAATGTTCAAGTAATTCTTTGGGATAATACTTCTGAGCATAACTTTCATCAGACTGCACAGAAATTAATAATACAGTGAGAGACACTTTCCTTATTTGTAGATACTTCTACCCTACCCTTATCAAATGACCTACCAGATTCTTGAGATGTCCCTTCCTTTCCCCAAGAGAATTTTATCTTTCCTTGAAAACCTAAGAAGACCTGCCTTTTGAATGGCTAGAAAATTCATTTTAGTCTACAGTATATATGTGTTACTTCAGATTTTGCCACTAGAGAGACTATAGAACTGGCTAGAAGGAGCTACCAATAAAGAAAAATGAACAAATAAAATAAAATAAAACCACCTGTAAATACCACTTATTCATATAAGCATATATTAAAACTACCTGAGTTCTCACAGTTCCTCTCTCCATGACTCACCAGTGTGCGAGTGCCAAGGAAACACAGCCAACTTTTTAATGCAGTGTCTCATTACAACCCTGGGGAGCTCCCAAGGGTGCAGCAGCTCCTTTGAGTGCTGCAACCTCCAGACGTGAAATTCTCCCACTGTGCCACAAAGCAAAGGTGTTTTGTTCTTTTTTGGTGGGCAATATTGGTCCATTCTTATCTTCCAACATGTTCTCATTAGTGCAAATGAGTACCACAACAACATTCATGTTGCTTTCTGTCTGAAATCACATGCGTGAACCCATTGTCAGGAGCATTTAGTCTTCTGAAAACTAGTCCCTAGAAACATAATATCTTCCAGTAAATGGATGGAGAATTCAGTCTACTGCCTTATGCATTTTCAGCATCTTTCATTGTTAAATGAACTGAAACGTTCATATCCCAGGAGACTGTGTTGTAGTATTTCAGATAATTCTTATAATTTTGTCACAAGCAAATTTCTTATCAGATCAGGTGACCCTTAACTTTTCATTTTCTCACTCTCAACAGTGTTGAAGAACGTTGTTCACACTCAGAAAATGGTACATAGATTTCAAACAGCAAATGAATTTTACAATACGTTGCAATGTTTTGAATGCTTGGAGGTTTGGCAATGCTGCATGTGGTTAATAACACTGCAGCTGAACTCTCCTGACTCTATAACAACTGCATCTAGTCTCAGATTTGCAAGGAGGAGGAAGTTGGAATTCTCCAGTCTGCACTGCAACAGCAGCCAGCATTGAGGGAAAAAAAAAATGAAGTGATGAAAGATGCTGCTGTCTTATTAAACGCATCTGATTTGCCCACTGTGATATTCCATCAATTACAAAATGAACATGTGGAGAAATAACTATAGAAGGGTACAAATATTGCTCCAGAGTCACACCAGCCCTGCCAACCATGAAATGTATGCTGCTAAATTACCAACGCTGCTTGCAAATTAATGTTCTCTACAGAGAAAATTTTAGAGCAGCAAAACATCTTGAATAGCTAATTTGTGAGCAAAGCAAGGAAAATAGATAAACCTAAATTGTTCTGTTGAAAAATATCACAGTTGAGTTTTACTTCTTGGAAGTCTTCATGTGCAGCATTTCAGCAAAAAACAAAGGTTCCACACCTCTCTCAAGCCAGTGTCACTAAAAATTGCACAAATGCCACCCACAAGAGGGAACTCAGTTCTGGTTTTGAAGAAAGACAGAAACTAACAATGCTCTAGAAAGTGCAGAGTACTTCCTTTGCTCTACAAAACCTGTAGATGAAAACGATAAAGAGCAATGATACGTTTACCAAATTGTGCCCTGATACCCCCTTTGAGCCTCAGAAACACAACTGGGAAATTAAATGGATAGCTGTAAAATAAATTTATAAATTGATACATTGTAGTTCATTTGAGAAGCCAACTTTTCTAAGTTGTTTAAACAAGTATTGCTGTTTTCTTCCAGAAGACATTTCTGTTAACTAAACCACTGTTTTGGCTAAAATAGTAATAATCGTGGAATGAAGAATTGTCTAGGTAGGAAAAGATCTTCAAGATCATCAAGTCCAACCATCAGTCTGACCTACCTAGTCCTATTGCTACACCACGTCCCTTAATGTCATGTCATGTCCACATGTCTCTTAAATACCTTTAGGGACAGGGACCCCCCACTTCCCTGGAGAGCCAGTTCCAATGCCTGACCATCCTCTCCATGAAGAAATTCTTCCTGATGTCCAATCTAAACCTCCCCTGGTGCAACTTAAGACCACTTCATTGCATCCTATAACCCATCACGTGAGAAAACCTGATGCAAAGATATCCCAGTCTGGCATTTTTATATATGTGTGCTGGCACTACAGAAATATTACCCACAGGAGACAGCCCTAAGGCTATGATTTCACCAGGTCCTACCTTTCTGCAAAGTCTGTGGTTGAAGAAGCGTGCCTGTGAGCACAAGACATGGATCCCTTCACAGGACATTTTGCTTGGCTTACTGTTACTCAGAGCTAACCTGACTTCTTAGCCAAAGCCAGCTTACAAATTTCAAAGGTGACTGGATTAAATACTAATTTCTTACTGCACAGTTCACATATGGTCTGCATTAACTGTGTTTTTACTACTTCTGTTTTCCTGCAAAAGTAAGTGGAAACACAGAACTGACCACAGTTGGACTTACATGACTAGAAAGAATCACAAAATATCTTGGGTAGGAAGGGCCCTCAAAGCCCACCCAGCTCCACCCCCCTGCCATGGCAGGGACACCTCCCACCAGCCCAGGTTGCCCAAAGCCCCATCCAACCTGGCCTTGAGCACCTCCAGGGAAGGAGCAGCCACAGCTGCTCTGGGCAGCCTGTGCCAGGGCCTCACCACCCTCTGAGTAAAGAATTTCTCCCTTATATCTAATCTCCTCTCTTTTAGTTTAGAGCCGTTCCTCCTTGTCCTGTCATTGTCTGCCTGAGCAGACTTTCAGTTGCTCTCCAAGCAAAGAATTGCTCTCCAGCACAAGCAGGTCTTGAGAATGAGCAATTCATCCTGACTTCGAAGCTCCTGAAAAAAGGTTATTTCAATCAATAACACGACAAAATCTCTCCACTCTGAAACTGTGAAAATCACACTTTTACTGATACAAAGCACAGCTGCAAACACTGTAATACAGATTCGCCTGAAAGTAACACATTCATTCGGCAATCTGAATTGTCCCCTTTTATGGCTCGTACATAATAGCAATTAACCTCCTATTAATGAATAACATTACTTCTTTAATTCAAACAAGAGAGGAATCCACTGCTGAATTCTGTTGGCAAGGTAGAAAGTTCATGTCTTAGATCCTTTGCAGAGGTTAATCCCAAAACTTCATCATTCAGCCAGTGAACAGAAAATACAAACGTAAAACTAAAAGGTTTAGATGGCACCTTACTTAAGAGCCGTTTCCACTCAGAAAGGTCTGCAAGAGAGCCCTATATCCATTAAATAATCTTCAGCTTGCACAACGTAACAGCTGAATTATGATTTCCTGAGGTTCTCATGTGAAACTTCTTTGGTACTTCTGGGAGGAAAAAATAAATAAAGAAGACAATCATGGGGTCTGCTTTTTCTTTTTCCCCTGTGCTTTGTGTCTTTCCTTTTTCCTATATGATCTGTTTCTCCCTATTAATATTAAGAGTTAGCACAATGTGGCCAACTAATTCTGTTCCTGTCTTAGTTACTAGTGGTTTGAAAAGCATATTAAAAGTTTATCTAAAGAGCAGAAATTGGTGTCTTTGCAATTGTACAGAAATAACTTTGGGGACCAGGCAGCACTTGCAGGGAAATTGATTCGCAGTTGGCTGAGCAGCTGCTTTGAGCCCCTACTCTTAACAATCCCTCACTTGAGAGTATTCTAAAATAGTCAACGCTGGAGATCTGGGATTCTTCACTGCACAAAATAGTTGCTGCAATCTATTAGCTCGAAAGAGGACTACAAGTGAAAAAATAATAATAAAAAAAAAAGTGACCAACCCTAAAGAAATAAAATCTGTTAACTCACTAAAAGGCTGGTTTTTGTGTTTCATGGGTTTTATTGCTTGTGGTTTTGTTGCTGTTGTTGTTTGTTTTTAGTTGGATGGTTGGTTGTTTTTTTTGGAAGGGTAAGAAGAGGGTTTTTGGTTTGGGTGTTTTGTTTGGTTTTGCTTTTTAAAGTAAAAAAGCTTCTATTCCCCAGTGCCATCTCACACCATCACATTGATTTCTTCTTTCACCAAAGTCCTTGAACAACTTCTGATCAGATAAGCCCATGTCTTAAGGCCAAAATCACTATGAACTTCCAGGGAATTTTTCAGTGATACTCAGGAAATTTAATTTTAACAAACATCACATTTCAGAGTGGCACATGGTAACACAGCTGTCATGAGTGTAGCAGTCATGCTCAGTCTTTCAGGCTTAAAATTCAGAAACGTTTCATGAGAAGGCAGGGGCTGTGTACATTTGTACCAAGGACAGTCCAGGGGAAGAGGACTAACCCTTCTGTTTCCCAGGTCCCCATCCAAGTTCCCAGAGGACAACAGCACTACAGCCCCAACAAAATAAGCACTGAGCTCAGCTGGGCCCTCACATACAGCCCAGTCATTTGGGCTGTCATGGGAGTAAAAATCACTCTCAACACCCATTCCCAGGAAAATCTGCTCAGTATGCATAAATGGTGTTTTGTATTGAAATGTTAAATTGTTTTTTTCATTTTCATAAAAATGATTAAAACTGAGTCTATGGGAAAACAGGCTCATCCAAGCCAGGTCTGTCATCAGTAACTCAGCATTAAGAGAGCTGTGCATACAAAATAGTAATTCAGGTTTAACAACATGCACTTTTGCTACAAAGGTGCCCAGGTTTAAATCTTATTGATGAGTGAAAGAGAAAAAATAAAGTCATTTGTATTTATAAATAAGCAAAGTACAACTTGTGAAATGTTTTTTGCTTTAATTTTGATGATCGGAGAACTTTCACAAGCGGCATTTCAATGCACTGTGTTTACCCAAGTTCACTTTCAAAAAGCTTTACTTTTTTTAAAAAATTAAAACTGCATTTCAGACAAATATATAAATAGAAAGTGAGAAGTGATAGCTTTCTTTTTCTTATTTTTACATAGGTATTGAAGAATTTTAAGGGTCATATACTCAAGAAATCACTCAGTCATTCTAAATGGTGTACCTAAAGTAAAGCTGCCAGTTTATATACTCAGCACAAAATTATTCCTGACTGACAACACACTGTTTTGTTGTTGGTTTTTGTTGTTGTTGTTGTTTTAAGTAAAAGTTCTTCTCCCAATTTATATTAATGCCACTTGCCAGCCTCGTAATTATTTCTTCATCTGTTAGACCTGAACATGGAGTTCCAAGCCCCAAACGTTAACAAGAGTGATGTGGATTTGTACCTCCCTAACAGCATGAATTGTTTCTAATACATATTTTGCAGAGACAGACCAGAACTGATAAAAAAAAAATCCTTTTTTTTTAAGAAGCATTTTATTTTTAAAGATTTTGATCAGCCTCAAAAATGACCACTGTAATCTGCAACAGCATCAAAAACATGCGTTATATGTTTGAGACACTGTCAGCATTTTTCTTGCTCTGCCTCCAAAATACTCAGATCTAAAGCTGAAAGTGAACTTTTTCCCTTACAAACCTTATAAAAATATCCCCAAGCAAAATATATGCACATACATAATCCTATCATACCTGTTTTGTTTTGCTGATGGTTTTACATAATCAGACAATCAGGAGGCTGACAGTTTCTATTTTCAATTCTGTCAGACACGAGCATGAATAAAAGGCACTTGAATCACTGATAGCCCACTGGTGTCTTCTGCCTCAAACAAGACAGGCTGAGTCCTACTTCCCCAAAGACCCTACCTGTTTTTCACAGCCCAGTTACTTCTAGTAGTTACTTCTAGTCTTCTAGACCACCATTACTTTGAAACAGCTTTTTTACTTTGAGACAGCTCTTAGGAGAGACTCTTCTTTACTGAGAGGGTTGTGAGGCATTGGAACGGGCTGCCCAGGGAAGTGGAGGAGTCACCATCCCTGGAGGTCTTTAAAAGATGTTTAGATGTTGAACTTAGTGATATGGGTTAGTGGAGGACTTGTTAGTGTTAGGTCAGAGGTTGGACTCGATGATCTTGAGGTCTCTTCCAACCTAGATAATTCTGTGATTCTGATTCTGTGATTCTTCAGGTAAAGAGAGCTTTGTCCACCAGCCAGGCAACCCAGACATGGTGGAGCAAGAGCTATTTGTTTACAAATAAATAAAAATAGTCTATCCCTGCCTCCTCAGCTTTGCCCTCGATGCAGTCAGCTGTTAACTGCTGTATTCAGTACCTGGAATGTTTCGACTCCATGTAGTAGAGCATTACTCTCAATTTGAGCCAAGACTGGATGGATTTGGTTATGATACAGGTTACCCACACAATCAACTTTGCTCTAAGAATAAGTTCTACTATAACTAGCAGAACTGGTACAATTTCAGTGAAGAAACTTCAGTTTCTTCACAGTCCCACCCAGATGTGGAGTTTAACTTGCTAATTATATCATCAAGAACCAATAAGTTTGACATTCATATTCCACTTCCGATTTGCCAGGAGTCTCTCAAAACACATAACTGGCCCTGAAGTCCCTCCAGATAAGGTGACAAGATGTCTAAAGCCATGAGCCTCAAAGGATACAAAACCCATTTTCTATTATTTATTTTTTTAAGCTAGAAGTACTGGGGAAAAATAAAATAAACAAAAATCATTGCTTCAAATGTAATAGGGAAACACTGAAACCACAGAAGTCACCCTGATTAGTGACGTCCACTTCTCATTCATCTTCTCAGAGCAGCTGAGAATTACACAGAATCAAGCGGCCAGCAGATTGAAAGTAAAACTAGATGACATTTGGACAGTGACTATTTCTATCCCCCACCAGGTTCTGCAAAAAGGTTTGGCCCATATTATTGTTCATGGGCATGTAAAATTTACCTTCTGCTTTCCCATCACTGCTAAACACAATCCCAACTCCTGTCTATTTGCCGACTGCTCTGCACCGAGGCCCGGCATCCATATAGGTTCTGATTTCTTGTCATGTTGTGGAAACATCACAATTAGACAGTTCCTAACACTCTCCTTTTCCTGGGGACACTTGTCAGCATATGCAAGTATAGCAGACATTAAAATGGGAGAAAACCTTCCAAAGCAATCAGTGTGTCAGAGTTTTCTGTTTTGTTGTTGTTTTGTTTTATTTTGGTGTGTGTGTTATAAAAATGTAAAAACCCAAAATGTGCTAAAATGCTAAAACCAACTGCCAATCACCTTAACATCCTGGCTTACTAAAGACAGACCACAATTAAACCCAAAACCAGCAGCTACGGTCTCCAGAGTGAGCTTTCCAGAAAGGTATGCATGCAGCACTGCTGTGGGAAGGCTGCTTCTTCAGCAAGGAGTTCATTAAACATGACTCTCTCAAGCCCATTTAAAAACCTAATGAAAGCAATGGGACTATTCCCATTTAATGACAGTGGGTTACTGGTTTATTATTATTATTAATTCTAAGGCTTTTTGTTGTTGTTGTTAGTTCATTTGTTTTTAAATTCAATAAAGGGTTCACATTGTACTCTCATCAGGGCAAGGACAAGAGCCTCTAATGGCTCTTGGGTCAACATGGGGCAACCCAACCTCAACACAGTGGCATTCCAGAAGAGGGTCACAACCACCACTTTACTGTCCAAACCTGGAAGGAAGGCAGGAGCTGAGCACAGGTAGCAGTTGCAGCAAGATATCACACTTTCAGACCCACTGTGGAATGCAAACTTTATGGGGCCACTGAGAGCCAATCCAAAGAAGGGTACAACTTGTAGCTTAGTGACAGAGGCACTCTGCCGAAAGAGGGGATACCCGAGACCAATCCCCAACACAATGTATACAATTCACGCAGCTGCTGCTTATAATCGGGTAAATGGAGTTCTGAAGAAAATATCAACATTTGAGAATTCTCCTCCAACTGAGTTCTCTACAACACTAGATTACAGGAGTTATTCTCTTCCACACCTAAATTTTCTCCATCTCTATCAATCTTGAGTAACTTTTTCCTGCACAGTTTCGCTATCAGAAGACAGGAATGACTCTGCCACAATCTAGCACCTCACCTTAGCGTAAAACCACTTTTGTTGAGAAAGGCACTGAATTTAAGTCTCTCCTTCCAGACCGAAATTTCCTATCACTACATTATATAAATAACCTATGTAGCTTAACCTATACAAAAATAAAACAAACAAATTAGGATTGATTGATTTATTTATTTTAACTGTGAGTGTGGTCAAACCCTGGAACAGACTGTCTAGGTGGCCGATGCCTCATGCCTGGCAGTGGTCAGAAGACATTTGGTCGATGCCTTCAATAATGAGCTTTAACTTTCAGTTAGCCCCGAAGCACCTGCCATGCTTAGTGCTGAATTGAAATCTGAGCATGCTGGATACCAAGAGAGCAAACCCACTGGCTGAAGCTCCTCAGGAGGCCAGCACAGGGACAGCCAGCCCATGGTTCTTCTCCATCACACATCCAACCTTGGTGAGTCAGCAGAGAGCAACAGGTAGGTCAGGAGAGCAATCCCTGACTTCTCCCTTTTATAGTTCTCAGAGCACCCAACTCATTCCCTGAGAACTGCAGACAAACCTTTAAGAGCAATAGCCAGCAACCCTTAACAGCCACCATTTCTTTGCATTGACTATCAAACCAGCAGAAACATCAAGTCACGTCACTGACATACATCTAAGTTTGCCAAAGCAAAACTGAACAAGCTAAGCTGTAGCAGAGCCAGTAAATTTAAAGTCAATTTTTAAAAGGTTACAGTGAAGTCATCAGTTGTTGCAGCTCTAAATCAGAGTGCCTCAATCACTTGCTTAATTTTGTCTTACATTAGTGGAATTTCCGACTCATTTTTTTTACATGTTATTTGTTCACTACTCTCATTAGTAATGTTTAGGGAACATTTTTAAATAGATCAGATATAAATTTGCTCTGGTTCTTCATCCTCAGATAGGTTATTTCTTTTATTAAATCCATTATGTATTGGCATATTAATGAAAATTCTAGGGGATTTTTTCATACAGGTGGGAAGGATTAAGGGTTGTTTATTTGTTTTTCCTACACAGACTATACAAGAGTTTCTAGACAAATCACCAAATAAAGTTACAGGAACTTGACAAGTGATTATCTATTTAATTTTTGAGTTGCTTCAAGTTCAGTGAAGATCTATTCTGAATGGTCTAAACTTTTGGGCAGACCTGTGCGATGCCAGGAGTTGGACTTGACGATCCTTATGGGTCCCTTCCAACTCAGGATATTCTATGATTCTGTAACTGTTTAACAGTTAAGCTTCTAAACTATGTTAAATACTGCTTAGCAAACTACTCTGTTCACAGTCTAACCATCAGCTGAGATTTTATCCAAAACATTTCATGTCAATGTTTCTAAGAGGTACAGAAAAAAATGAGTACTGTTCTGTTTCCACATATACAGAAATGCATTGTTGGAGTCTTGTCAAGAATTATATCTTAATATAACCCTTGGGACAATGCTTTTCTAAGTGTGCTTGACAACTCTCATTAAAACAGTCTTTAGATAATTGGAAACTATTTTTGGTAATTTAGAATAGCCTTTAAATCACTTTTTTAAACCACTTCCAGTCTTCAGAACTGAAAATTCTTGATTTTTTTTTTTTTTTTTAAAGTTCAGTTTGGGTGTTCTCAAAAGACCCACACTGATCACACTCTTCAACAGACATCTGGATCTCTCTCTCCTTCCTTACCAAAACTCTTCTCAAACATTGTAAAACTCAAAGTCAAGTTCAGAGTTGGTGCCATTCCCTCTAAAATATGTCACATCAATACCATCTGGAAATGATTATTCAAGACACTTACAAAAAAAACAGTTTGGTCATTGACATTATGAACAGATCGTGTAAAGATTTTCATTATATCCTTGGTAATCAAAGCAGGTGACAAAAATCAAATGAATTTCTACAACATTCTTACTGAATGTTACAAACTCTCAAACAAGGAAACAAGACAAAGATCAAGCAGCCCAATGCCCCTTGCATCCCTTTCAACTTAAGCTTTTAACATCCTACCTCACAATCACTAGATTTAAAAGCCTAAAATAAAATGTAAAGTATCTGTGTTAGAAATGATCATTAAAGAGTTTGAGAAAACACCAATTATGATAAATAACTCATCCCCTTACCATTAGTTTCAGAAACCTGTAATTTTTGCTGATGTTTTTTGAAAGCCTCTCAATCATGATCACCTATTTGCTGTCATGCATAAAACACCAACTGTAAACTAAAAGTTATGCACAAGCCAGATGTCTGACATATATGATTTTTACAGTTTGCTTCACAAGTCATTTGACTAAATTTGTGTTTAAGAAAAAATCCTTATGAATTTATTACAAATATAACATCTGTCCCACCTATTATTCTACTGACACCAGGACTGATGCCTGCATTTTTAGAGTAAGTAGATGTCTCTGTCCCCTTATAACCAGAAGGATGCAGCCTACCCCTAAAGGCTCTCAGCAGTAGACTGGTTTCACTGGCTGCAGTAAACATACATCATCATCCCTTCCTCCTCCCCAACACCAAGGGAGGTGGAGTTCCACTTACTGTATGTTTTACAGTAAAAAGCCAGAATATCCCAGAATGGCTGAGGTCTGAAGGGACCTCTCGAGCCCATTGTAGCTTTGTAGCTTAATTCTAAAGCACGCTGCTTTAATACTTATTGTTATCCAAGGATGACTGGTTAAATTATATATATATATATATATATATATATATATATATATATATATATATATATATATTATTTATATTATATATATAAATTATATATTATTATATTATTATATATTATAATATTATATATTATATATATTATATATTATTTATATTATATATAAATATAAATATATAATATTATATAATATATAAATATACATATTTATATATTATATATTATATATTATATATTTATATATTTATATATATATATAAATTCTGTTCTGATACATAGATCCCATCTGTACAAGAGCATGAAGTCTTGTTCCAAAAAATACCAGGTTAATTCCTTTAGGTCTTGGTGTTTCTTAACTAACATGGGAACCAATTTTAATTGCAGAGCATCTCCAAAGAGTCTCAGGCTCTTGCTATTGTCTCTGCCCTCAGATCTTTCCTTTCTTCACAGTCTCAACTATCCAAAGCCCCACAGAGCAGAGCAGAAAGCATCCTCCCTCCCACCTCCCCACCAGTGCTTCCTTCTGTCCCTAAGCCCAATTCGCAAAAAATATTTTTCATCAGTTCTTGCAGGGCACGTGACTGGAATAAATCACCAAAATGACTCCATGTAATTTTGCAGCATCCACAATAAGAGCATGTATAAGCATGGGTCACAGGTCTCAGTGCTCTGTTTAAACAATAATAGCTATTGCAAAATACATGGAATACATGAATATCTGAAATACAGTTCATATTTGTTTGAGCTACCAAAAAAAAAAAAAAAAAAAAAAAACAACAAAAACATTGAAATAAGCAGATTCACCAAGTTGGAGCATTCTCATTTGAGATTCCATAAGAGATGCATCAACAAACCCTACCTGTCAGGAGTGACCTTCATGTTAGTTTTAGCCTCACCCATCAGCAATGCCGCTAATGCAATGTAAAGACATTCCAACAGACGCTTTGCCAGTTGTATGAGGGGTGAACCAGCATGGATATTGTGTTAGACAACCATATGGTGTCTATCGTACAAAGAGGTGCTCAGAAAGATGCTAGGAGGTGTTAGGAGGCATCCCTGAGCCAGGACCAGAGCACACAGTCTGCAGGCAGCACTGCAGACAGACCCTGGGAAAAAGGAACTGAAACCCCGGGCACAACTGCTCTTGACGTCCTCCTTTTCTTAACACAGAAGCGTTCAAAGGTAGTTTAAAGCCATCAGAATTTAAGCTCCTCCTCAGTCCAGAATTTATCCCCGGTCCTGCAGAAGAAACACTTAAAAAATTAATAAATAAAATGGTCCATGTATGTCTTCCTGATAGTTACAGTTGCCTTTGGTCCCTTTGAAGCAGAAGGTGAAAAAAACAAAGAGGACTGCGATTACAGTTAAAGGTATTAAGATACTTTATTTATTTATTTATTTATTGGGAAGAGAAGAAAATACTTTTATACTTTTTTTCTTTTCTAATACTGACATTTTTGTCATGATCAACACAGAATTACATTTTGCTGTGCTATTTCAAGTCTACTGAAAAAATATTTATTGCTGTTTTAATATGCTACAAGCAGTCTACTGACAGAAGAAATTCAGACATTTTATTTTTAAATGGAAAAACAAATATTATGGCTTCAGGTCATATATCAACTGGGGAAAAAAATACACATACACAATAGCACATCTCATAAAATAATCTTACCCAGAGCTGGAACAACCTTAGCAAAACTGATTACCTTGAGCAAATGGAACATTGTTAATGAGTGAAAGTTTTCTTTCATTAGAAGAATTATTGGGAGAACAGGAAGAAGAAACACAGTCTTTTTATACATCAGGTATCTAGTCAGTATTCAGAGATAAATCTCCTAAATGCCTAACATTACTTGCTTTCCAAGAAGCACATTTGGGAATCAAGATGGTCATAGTTCTTTCTACAGCACACATACAAAAAAAAAAAGAGGGTGTAATTGTCACAGTGTACCCCATGAGCAAATTTAGCAAATTACATGCTGTTTAAATGTTCAGAAAGTTAATCTGTTTAAAGAAATGAACAAACACTGCTCCTTGAGGTACACAAGAGGTTTTATTTTTGTTAAAAAAAAAAAAAAAAAAAAAAAAGAGGAAAAGTTGAACCATGTTTAACTTCTACTTTAGCAGAAAAGTTTAATTTTTACTACTTCAGTTTTATTTTACCTTTTTTCTTTAAATTAATATAACTGTGTCAGTGACTGTAGAATGTTCACAGATAAAATCACAATATATATGTTTTGCTTTTTTTTTTTTTTTTTTTTTTTAATATAATCAGGACTGCCTTAAAAATTCCTCCCATGCGTAAAAGCCAATACCAACAACACTTTCACTGCAACCAGGGAATGATGTCAAATTTACTTGGTACAAAACTTCAATTCTTAGTTCCCTCTCTCTCTCTCTCACACACACACAATCACTGTTCTTGAATCATGATGAGACCTACATTTTCCTTCTTTGCTCTTTGAAAGAGCTTTTTTTCTCTTTTGAGATGCCTCCAAATGGGGAGGGTGGATCACAATTTTTTTTACTAGAACAATTTATTCTTTTGACTTAACTCAGCATAATCCTCCCTGAAGTCAAATAATTTGTACTGACTTTTAGGGAGAAAAGTTCTTACAAAGCTTTCACAATTCTACAGCATTCCTTTTGCAGAAATATTTCTGTTAATCTGATTGCTACAGAGGTGTGATATCCGCAGTGTCTCTATATATTGTCCATCACATATGCCTTTGATTCTGTACGCGTATCATCTATGAAATAAGAATTCTAGTGCCACGTTTAAAGTCTCATTCTGCTAAAATTACATTTTTTCTGCCTGATCAATTATGAGGGTGCACTGACATTTCATCAGAAATAATTTTTACAGGTGTACAGGGAGGAGAAAAAAGGAACTGTGTTGCCACTGGGGAGAGAGTTGAAAATAGCACGTACAGGGCAGAAAGATCGAGGATGATTGATTAAAATCTTGGGAATTCATTCAGGCTTCCCAAACCCATATTACAATCACTGCATTTTAGCGAGGCTTCTCAAATACGATGCACAAAACACATCACGCTGAGTGCAACAGACATTTCGGGGGAAGAAGCTCAAATATGTTTGTTACTTGCTTCAGGTCAAAATTCTCTCTAGTCATCTAGTACTGCATTTCAATAAAGGAATTATTTTATGGAATTAGTGGTAAAAGAACATTACTTTCCAACAAACATTAACAAATAGCATTTTTCATCAGTCAGAGAAACTATGTCTTCTGCTAAGGACATTTTTAAATGCATACACAACTTCACATCTGGGCCTTAAAGATCTGTTAACCTTTGCAATTCTGCATTATGATACAGCCACTTTTAGAACTCCCCGCTGTACATTATTGGTTCTGACAAAGTCATGAAAGCTTAGATTAAGCTTCTATTAAAACTTATAGTTTATGACAGATTTGTCAGGTTTAATTTATTTCTGGTTCACGACTATCAAATTATCCCAATTTGGGCTTTTATGATATCGTTTCTACCAAGGGAGAACATATTATTTGGTAACAAATGATATAAACTAATGCAGTTCAGTTCAGAGAGTCATTTATAGTAATTTACTATCAGAGGAAATATAGATTTTATTCACTGTAAATGCCTTTATTCACTTTAGAAATAAATTTCCACATACACCGCATATATTTTATATATGGCTATAAAGTGGAGAACATGACTTTCCTTATGTATAGACTTACGTCAGGGATCTGGTATCCTGTCACTTCTCATGCTTCACTTTCACCAATGCTGATGAGAAATACGCTCAAACAAAATGCAAAAGATCCTTCATAAGAAATTGCTAAGAAGAAAACTATACAGCAGAACTGAAATGGTGCAATCTAGGGCTGGATGAGATTCACAGAGCTTTCTTCTACCTCCCACCTTCCCTGTTAATCCTTCAAAAGAACAGGACAGTTCACAGATGCCCACCTTGTTCTCAGTGCTGTTCTGCCAACCACTTCACCTCATCAAACACCTGAGACACTTTCTCAAGTATTTGGGGAAATACCAGATTTAAATATACACACACATATATATGTATATATAATATATATATATATTATATATATGTTATAAAGCTGTGGTACAGCTTTGTACCACATCTTGGGGAGCATCAAGAGATGGACATGCAGCTGCTGAGTGAAGCCATCAGGACACTGATGGAGGAAAGGCAGGAAGCTGCCTTCTTCCAGCCAGCCCCCTGGAAAAGGGATGCCAAATCCCCGTGGTGTTTTAAGGAACAGTCTCTTCACTGAAGCTTGTGGCCCAGAAGCTCTCCTGGCAGGGCACAGCCATGGTGTGGGGGCTGCAGGTCAGCACCCGCTGGGCTGGGAAGCCAGGCTCCGGGCCTACTCCGAGGAGGAAGGCCTGGAGTTGCCCTTTCCAGAAGCAAAACCCTGCTGGCAAAGCAATGGAAGCAACAGGAGATAAATCTGCCCGAGCTCACCCAGTAACAACCGTGCAACTGATCAGCTGGTCTTCAGAGAGAACCAGAGAGACATATGCCATATACTGGCTCTGGTGCATTACCTACACGCTCCCAGTTGCTGTCAAGATTTTCCACTGGTAATGCTGGGAGCCAACAAACCAAACACTGATGAGGCAACCTTGGTCAGTACAGGGGTATTTTGAAATCAACATCCTGAATTTTTTCCCCTCCAGACCTCGGAGAAGGCTCTCTAGTGTCAGCCAAGGCTCTGAGAATTTAAATGGTTATTTACCTCTTGCATGCAAGTGTACTGCAGTAAATGATGGTGTGCAAGGCTCAGTGCTACTGAAACTCTGATTTTCCCAAATTAATTATATGCTTTTCCACCTACTTATTAGCTGTTTACTTAACACACACTGCCTCTCATCGTGGCCATGAATTCAACCTCCACAAACAAAGCAGAAAAATTAGGTATGAAAAATCAGGCAATTGCATTTACCTTATTAAAAGAAAGACAAATCTCTCACCCCCGGTAAGCTTTATCAGTATACAACTCAAATCTAATTCCAGCATTCGCCCTCTCAGTGGAGTTAAATCTTTGCTACTGTACCATAAAGAATAATGAACTATGGGAAGGCCAGCTGGTGATTCCTTACCATTAGGAGAAAAACTGAATGCAGTCCAGTAACACACAAAAATTAACAGGTCAGCACAGACCTGCCTCAATAACACTGCAACGCAGGCATTTTTCTGGAAAGTTTATGTGATAGCTAGAACAGTGAAACCAAAAATGCTGCACTACAGCAAAGAAGAATAACGATGCTATACGCACCTATTATACAGGAAAATTTAACATATTAAATGGCAGAAGAGTGTCACTGAGTTTAAAAAGGATCCAAGAAAACACAAAGTGAACCTTTCTCTTGAATCTTGAGATCCCATGCCCATGAGGGGGCAATGTTTTGAGGCAAAGACTAGCAAAAGGTTACAAAACAAAGAATCCTAGAAAACACCGACAGCGGTACAAATATCTGGCCCTTAATGAACTTCCCACTCCTTACATTATGTACACTTTACAAAAGGGCACAGGTTACATAAGAAAAAAAAAAAAAGTGTTTGCATTGACTGGATTTTAAGAGAAGAAGGAAAAAAAATGAGGGAAAAATCATAAGCTTAGAAATCAAACAGTCTTCCAGGTACTTGTCTGCTGGATATAAGAAGTTTCTCAGCACCAATCAATGCAAAAATGCTGACAAAAACAATAGTTTCCATCACAGACTCAGGAGGCATAGCTACAATACATACAGTTTTTCCCAACACTTTTAAAGTTTCAGTTACAAACAAACAAAAAATATCTTAGTGGGACTGAAGGGAAATTTGAATATTTATTTAAAAGAAATTTAAAGTTTATTTAAAGAAAGCTACTGAGGCACAGCCCTGCAATGCAACTAGTAGGAGCAAGCCCGTGTTCCCCAAGGGCAGCCAGCAACGTGTCATCAATGACTTCGCCATCCATGCCATGGGAAATATATGGCTTCACCCGTGAGTCTGCACAAGTGACTGCAAAGCACAGCAGAAGAGCAGGGAAGATATGCTGGCCTGGGGCTTTATAAAGCAAGCAGTAAGCTTGTAAAGTAGATGCTATCCTATTTTCAACCTTTTGGAGTTTACAAGAAAGTAGTTTGTTTCAATTAGAAATAACTTTGAACACGCTTTAGGTTTTGCCTAATGGAAAATTAGATTGTCCAATGGAAAATTAGTTTTTGCTTAAACTGAAACGAAAATACTGAACAAAATGTTGTCTCTACTGCAAATACCAAAGAGTGTCATTGTGCTCTCATGCTTAAACAGAGACTGGAATAAATACCCTAGTAAACTTGGACTGCTGTGTTGCATTAGCTAATCAAGTTTTAAGCACCTTTTCATTTCTCTTCAGCTTTATTGCATAAAGGGAACATCAAGAGGAAATCCATAATATGAAAATCCTGATTTTGCTTCATTGTTGTCTACTCTGTGTGTTACCTTTGATTCTGCAGCAATATCCCCAATGCCTAGATCTGAAACCAAATCACCAAGATGCTAACAATATTACCTTCTTTCTTTTCCTCCAAAGAGAACTTCAGGCAGGATATTAAAACACATTTCATTTCCAAATATGTAATTACCATATATTTAGTATATGACATGCAAAAATAATACTAATAAAAAAGTACCAAAGCAGAACTGAATGATAATGTATACATACTTTGTATCCCATCCTGCAGTCTTCTCTCACGCTCCCCCACTCTCTTCTCTGGGTACGTGTTACCCGGTGAGAAAACCAGCTCTGCTCTTCACTTTCAGCATATTCCAAACCACCATAAGCTCTTCTGAATGTAACTGAGACGAAGCTTCATATCTTCTTGAGCTTATGTCAGCTAGTAAAGGCTTTTTAGAAGTGGTTATGCTACCAGATTGTCTCACCAAACATTGAAAACTGTGGTCTGTATCTCCAGGCCAAGTGATTTGAAAAACAAGAAAGAGATGAGCTTTTGGCTCATCATTAATAGCCCTTAAGTTTTGTCAAATTTCTGAGACCTAAACAAATTGGTTTATCAAATATAGTCAGTTTCACCAAAACAATCTGAAGTGAATTGTCAATATATAGGAGCCGATAAAACAGAGGAAAAAAAGTCTCCTGTGCTTCCACTTATTATTGGAAGTTCATATGGTCAACAATTTCAAAAACATCCACAGACTGGTTTAAGACTACAGCTGGCATATAAAATAGGAGTTTTGCAGGTGAACTGCTCCTCAAAACACTCACCTTAAGTTTCTCTGCCAACTTGGCACTTCTGCCAGTGTTACTGGCAAAACGCCCTCCAGGAGAGATGTAGGAGCCCATGCAGGCTTCCCATGGGCTGGTGTGTGCTTTATAAAAAACAAAGCACGTACAGCCCCAAGCAACAGATCGTACAGTTCTACCCATGGTCAAGAGGGAAGCCATACACACAGCTCTGCACAGCCACAAAACCCAACTGCCTGAGAAAATACAGCTTTCTGCAACCCGAAGGGAAACTGAAGTTTGCAAGCAAGTCAAACCTCTCTGCAACGCCCCAGCTACAATCATCTGAATTAGATGAAAACTGAGGTGGTTGTGCACACACCGAAGCATCATCCAAAGTGATTGCTAAGAAATACTGCCAAAAAAAAAAAGAGAACAAAAAAAGCACAACTCAACACATTGCTTCTGATAAGATTATAAAGAAAGTTATTCCTCCATGAAGTCGTAAGACGAGAACATAAATGCTCAAGGGATGGACACAGACAGTGAACAAACCAGAGCTTGACAGCAGCTTTAATCCCTCCCTTGCTTTTGAACTTCTGCAATTAGGGCTTATCTGCTCAAGCGAGTGAACTGGGGGGGAGCTGACAAGGCACTGCCTGCCCTGCACACACCCCATGGGTGCTGACCCTCCCAAAATCCATACAGCCCATAGGCCCCGCACACACCCAGCCCTGCTGTGGCTGCTCCTCGAGTTGCCCCTGGGGATGGGAGGTGGAGCAGGCTCTGCTTAGGGACATTCAGGAGGCCACGAACTCGGAGCAGTGCACAGACCTGCTCGAGGGCAAAGCAGCTTCCTCCCCACTGAAACCAGGCTGAGGATGCTGTTCCAGCTCAGGCACGAGCAGCTGAACCATTGCAAACCCAACTGCTTTGAAAAGCTGCGACCAGACGGCACAATTTCCAAGAGACACAGGGATGTCATCCTTGGGCAAACTAGGAGCAATTTTCTCATGCTTTGTTTTAAGCGCCTTCCTTTCAAAATACAGCCTGTTTGCTGCTGCTGTTTAAAAACTCATGGCCTAAATATTTGTTTGCAGCTGCCACAGTACCAGCTGTTCTGGTTCTGTGTCTTAAACTTTATTGCCTTGGATAAGTATCCAGAGCCATAGCTCACAATAAAATGCACAGCGAAAAACAAGCTTGTGTAGCTGCCTCACAGAATGCTTTGGGTTGGAAGGGACCTTAAAGCCCACCCAGTTCAATCCCCTCCCTCGCCCTGCTGGACACACTGCTTTTGTTGGAGCCCAAGATGCAGTCGGCCTTCCGAGTTTCAGGCACAAACTCCTGGCTCTTGTTGAGCTTTTCATCCACCAGACCCCCCAAGTCCCTCTCTGCAGGGCCACTCTTAATGAGTTCTTCTCCCAGCCTGCCCTCCTGTCTGGGATTGCCCTGGACCAGGTGCATTTACACCATGCCCTACAAGCACCAGTGTTGTTACAGGTCAGTGAGCGCTGACCCTGGTGCCCTAATACTGGTAAGGTGCCTTCATCCGTCCAGAACATAGGAGCAATTTGAGCTTAAATGCTTTTTTTTTTTCCCCCTTTATATTTGTTCTCTGTCGTTCATAAACACATTATTTTGTTCCACTTCAACTATAGTTCAGATCTGGCTGTTAATGTAAGCTTTCAGAAGCTGACTTCACGTCCCAAGAGATGAAAACAGCTTTCCCCTCAAGGAAGAAAGAAATAACAAGTGTGGTTAACTTGCCCACAGGCCATACAAGGTCAGAATAGTGTGTCACACACTAGCTGCAGTCTCTTTCCAAAAAGCCAGGCTTCACATCACAGCTTGTCCATGCTGTCAGAGAGCCCACGGACCATAAACATCTCAGGGTATGGATACTCCACAATATACTGGCGCTACAGCCACAAAAAAACAAGCAACTATGAGTATACTAGAGTGTTATTTGCAACTGATGATAAATATCACCAGGAAGTACAATAATGTTACTCTACTCTTACCATTTGGGTCAAATCTATTCACACAGGCACTTACCATCAGTGGCAACGTACCTTAAAGATACAACGTCCTGTGGTGTAAGCTAAATATTTGTGCAGCCTTACCTTCACCTGGAGAGAGTGAATTAGCATCCGCTTGGAAATGAAATTATGATCAAAAGCTGTCAATGAGTGAAGTGACTAATAAAAATCTGGGTGCTGCAACTTTCACACTATACATATAGATACTTATCAGAAGGTAAGAAGCTAGAGTTGCTTAGTTTCCTTACAGCTATTCGTAAAAAGTAACTTGACCCTCAGTAAGAAAGCAGCAGGAATAATTCTTGTGATTACTGAACTGAGCAAATCAGGACACTGAGGATATGTAGAGGATAAACATACATGAAAGCAATTTTTTTTGTCAGTTTGTTTTCACAAAACAACTTCCACAAGGGAAGCATTTTCATTGTGGCTGACTTCTTTTAGATGATGAAAGGAAGGTTATGTCATTTTCTATCAGGCTATCAGACACAGTACAGAAATGTTACAGGAAGACTTCCTCTCCCTCTCAAGTCTGAGCTGTACAGATCTTCAAGGTTTACACCCCAGCCTGTTCCTGATGCTTTCCAAAGCTCTGCTGATGAGATTTGCTGCCTGCATCCAGCATTAAGATTTTTATCTACTGATGAGGTATAGCAGAAATTCTCAAATATACACTAAATGCAGGGATATGCTGCAAATGAGCAATACCTTCTTCCTGAGGAACAAGGTGTTTGGCTGGATGCAGATTTTATTTTTTAATATAATGCATCTGCACTTAAAGGCTGCCTAATTTTCTACCTCACCAAGTGGGACATTTCCACTCTTAGCTGTGTCAGTGACTACTCAAACGAGCAATGAAAGCAGCAAGATGGATGATAAAGGTCAAAACATCACACCTAGTTAGGAGGTGGAACAATTTTTCACCATACCTGTGAATTAGGACTTCCAAGTACTAGAACTTTTTGCTGGCACTGTGACATGAGTTGAATTACACAACTTAAGAACTCTAGAGGAAAAAAAAAAAAAAAAAAAAGGAAATTAAATTATCCATATGATTTCCTAAGGAAATTAAGCTTATTTTATCACATTATCTGCCCACTCATTTTTTAAGTCTGTCAGCTGATTCCAGCCAAATTTTAAAAGGGAAAAAAAAAGAAAAAAAAACACCTTCAAAATAATTATGCTCTTACAAATTTAATGCAAATCAGCTGCTGGGAAGTATCAGTAGCTAATGCCTCCACCCAACACGAGGCCCTGCAGAGTTGCTCATTAAGCACTGCTTGGCAGCAGCCAACTGCCAGGCACGTACCCAGGTACCGCCGCTGGTACAAGGGATGTGCAAAGGATGTGGCTGGGAGAAAAGGAGCTCTTGCTTCCTCCAGGGTGTTATGTAGGGGGCAACAAGCAACTAATGAAATCAGGCTTCATTAGCTGTGATGCTCAGATGGCCAACTGTTACACTTTACCACTGCTATTTACCTTTCTGAATGTTTGCATTTTCAGCCCGTTAGCCATGACTAGGCAGCATCACTGAAAGAGGCAGTCAGCAAGTGCTAACAGATAGGTTTTGACAGCTTAAGAATCTCATCCTGTGCTGCATAATGGGGTGAACAGTCTCTGAGACAAGGTCTTCGCCAATGTTTCTAGCAGCTGGCAGAGTAGAGGGCAATGAAAATCCCCCAGAAGCAAAGCCAGGATTGCTTGACGGTGTTAAGACAGAGGCACAAGCCTAGGGATAACACAGATATGAGGGATGTGAAGATGACAGAGATGAATCTGGAGCAGTGGAGAAAAGAGAGAAATAAAGTTAATACAGAAAGGGCACACTAAATCCACAGGCAAAGTTTCTGGATACTAACAAAAGTCTGATCTAGAGCTTCAAAAAACCTGATGCATAGAAAAACAGAATAAAATCTGTAAAAGACACTTCTAGCGTAAGGAATATGCACCCTTACTGTTGAAATGGTACAGTTTCGCTCAAAGTAAAGAGCATGCAAGTTCAGAAACAGTTTCAAAGCATCTGTCAGCCTAATTGCAAACTCACAGCTTATTGCAAACTCACAAGACTCCATGGACTAGTGAAACCAAACTGTAAAATCACTGCCAGACAAGCACCTCCTGAAAACCAGCTTTTTTTCTTTTCTACCAGACATGGGATCAATAGTGCATTTACGCAACTAAAACACAAACAAACAAATAAACCCACTATTTATACAATACTAATGTGTGTATAATATATATTATACAGGGAAAAAATACAAGGAAGTCCTTCTAATATGTGTTTTTGGTTTTTTTTTGTGTGTGTGTTTTTGTTTTTTTTTTTTGGGGGGGGGGAGGGGATATGCAGATCAGTAATGGGACACAAGTTTATCCAAAAAATAAACTAGCAAAATGCTCACTTCATGTTGTGTTTTTTTTTTTTTTTTCATTTTTCTTTATCGGGGTTGCAATCCACAGACGCATATACCTACTACCATATCATTTTCTGAAGACAGGCCAATTTTACCAATGCAAACATCATGAGTACCAGTAGGTGACACTTAAAGGAAGAAAACATCCCAAACCTGAAACACTAATCTATTCACAAAACAAAATTCTATTTCAAAATTCTATTTTAGTAAAGCATACTAAAATCTTTTGTTTTTAAATCACAACTTTAAATGAGACCATAGCCTTTAAAAAAATAGTTCTACTTTAGTATTTATTACAAAGGTTATAGCAAAAGTTATTAATGAACAACTCTAATTTAAAATGATTCTTGATTTATTTGGCATACGTAAACAGATATCCTACAGGCATATACTCCATCATTCAAAAATGACAGATAAAAAAGGAAGGAAAAAAAATACATACAGGGTGTACAACAACGAAACTTGGTCATCTCGAGATGACCACACACTGGCTGAAGAAGGAGCTGATGGGGCAGAGCCACCTGGGTGTGCACTGGAAGCTGGGGACACTAATGGGATGTCGGGGTGGATGCAAAGAAGCTGCCTTTGTGGGTTGCCTCCACAAGCTATGAAACCAGGCTTTTGGCATGCTTTGTAAGCAGTGAGGTGCCATGGACACTGCCCAAAATTTCTCCTTGAGGAAGAAATGTTTTGATTTCTGCCTGCTTCTTAGTGATATGAATGCTGCTGCTATTCTTTCATGAGTTTCTATAATACAAATGGTAATTATTTTTTTTTTTTTTAAATAAGAGACTGAGCCATTTTCCAGTCTATAGATCTTTCAGCAAAAGCTCCTAACTGAACGGGGGTGGAGGGGTGTTAAATAAATGAAAAACTTGAGATGAAACACCTACAAGTAAATGCATTGCGTTTTAGCTTTCCAGTACCCTGCAAAAAGCAGAAGCTACTTTGCAAGTAAATTGAATGTAAAGCCAAAGTAGAGAGGGTCTATCACCAACAGAAAAATACTGTGTAATATTAAACTGGCTTTATTATTTCTAACCAAACTATTTAAGTCATCATAACATTTAGAAAGCCGTTTCCGCCAGTACAATCAAGACCAGCACCACTGTAAGTTTCCAAAAAACTTCCTTTCTCCCAAGGAATTCTCAGTCATTTAATCAATACCTCAGTAAACAGCAAATTAAATTCATCAGCTACAGTTTGTATGATGAGGTGGTATCAGCTAAAAAGTTCAAGCAAGCTGATTATTTCCCACATTCAATTAAAAACAGCATCACCATATACATATATCACATGAGAAATGTGCTGGAAAATCTAGTCCTGTAATTAAGCAGAAGACTAATTATTTATAAAAACCATTTACTCATTTACTAGATACAATCCAAACTTCACGGTCCATGAAGCATGATAGTATTCATTTGTATATGCAGGCAATAAAATTTCAGCTGCTGCCTGAATGCCTACTGACACAGGGCCACCACAAAATTAAGGAAAATGAACATGTAAACAAATAATTCAAGTGCATGGACAATAATGGAAGATTTGTCATTCAAAGCATAATATAGGGGTAAGAAAGAAATCAGAAGATTGTCAAAGCAAAGTTACCATTAAAAAAAATCTGCTGTCAACTTATTTTTTTCTTTGACCATGGCTAAAGCCAGGACTTGTGCATTTGATACATTTCCTCTTTGAAGTGTGGGCCTCTGCCACATCCTTACATTTGAGTCCATCTTAAAATAATTTGCAGGATTCAACAGAGATCGTTTAAGTATATTTTTAAGCCGTTACTAAGTCATAAGGCAAAACACAAATTGCTGATAGGCTCAGTAATCTACACTTACAAGTACTGTGCCCTCTCCACGCCTAATACAATGACTGCCAGTTATCCGCTCCCCGTGTGCCATGCCAAAGAGCCATGGCCATGCCGAAGGGCCATGCGTTTTTAACTCCTGTGGCCTTGCCATAGACAAGAAGGGAAGTGGAATGAGACAAAGAACCCTGGTAGCTCATGTTTAGGACGAAACCACACACTTTCAGATCTACAAGTTCTTAGCCCAGCTTTTTGGAGCACTGGGAAAACAAGAACCTCCTGCCAAAGACACAGACTCTCCTCCCTAGAGTTGATGCTACAACATCCCCAAGAAGAAGAGAAGTTGTACAAAGCAAGTTGTTTTGCATCCCTTGGAGGACAACCAGCGCCACAGACCATATTTCAGAGAATCAATGTTCCTCTCAGTCTTTCTACTACAGAAGAGAGGCAATGAGCTGCAACAGGTCTGTGAGGTTGGCAGCATATGCTCCCCAGCATAATCGCATCTGAGTACAACCAGGAGAAACAGAGGCCATCATCTTTTTCTACGAAAATAATAAACAAGATTGGCACGCTTGGTCCTACTACTTCAGGTTTAAAAAAAAAAAAAAAAAACACCACCACACAGCGAGTCTGTTTAATTCTCCACTACTCCAGAAGCCTGGAGATGCTCCTTTTCAAAATTAAATTCATCCATAAATTCCCACAGCTGTACAGACAGCTTTCAAAGAGGAATAACTCCACCTGGTTCTCAAATTCCAGTTTCACAATTACAAGTCCTCTGCCCAGAGTAGAATTTTTAAAAGGAAAGCTCTTCACTATTTACAAGAGTTGTGTTTAGGCCCAGTTTTGTCCAAGTCAGGCCTCCCTGTAACTCTGAATGCTTTCAGGGTTGTTGCAGTGTAGAGACTGGCTTTTTACCACAGCAAGAAGTGCACGAAAGCACCTTCTGGAGCCTCACTTTGGTGGCACACCTTCACAAACACCGGTGCTGCAGCAGCAAGTCACAGCCGCGCACCGCAGGACACAGCTCGTCTAAATCACTGGGGAACGCAATGTGATAAGGAAGGAAAAGGAGGAGATTTCCCTCTTCTGAAGAAAGAATTACTGTGCAAAATGAAAGAAAATTTGAAATCTTTTATCACTTTTTTCTAGCAAAGCCAAACCAAGGCGTAACCAAACCGCAGACACACTTCACTTAGAGCGCGGCCTCCACTTAGCTTCTGCCTCCCACCAGCCAGGTCACATAGGACAGCTCCTGGCTGGCCCTGTGGTGTTGGCATGACAGCAAGAGGATAAAAGCTGCCAGGGACCACACAGGGAACTCCCTCTGCGTCTGCCAGAGCATGCTGCAGGCTCCAGAGCAGGCCCCGGTGTCACAACTGTCGTGACAGGGAGGGCATTGCCACGGTGCGACACCCAGGGCTACCTTGGGCAGCCCACCGCAAAGACGCCATCCAGCTGTTACGTGCCACTTCTGTGGAAATGCAGAAGTTTCCAGGACCTAACGTCACATAAAAGTGCCGATTTCAAATTACGACTTGTTCCTTCTGACAGCACAGTAAGCGCCACAAAGCGGGATTTAGTACTGGCGATAAAACGGTCGGGTTTTATATAGATATACATACGGCAAGGAAAAGTATCTCCGGGGAAATCTGCACTAAATCATGAACCACAAGAGGGACACGGAGATTAAAATTCTAGGAGCATTGTGTATTAAACGAGCAGTATACTATTCAAAAAAAAATCAATTGAAGCAAATTCAGTACTTCTACAATTATTATAGCACAATAAATGTCATTTTGAAGGATGAAGGTTGGCTATTTCAAAGGTTTCTATGCAGCTCTTCTCTGCCTACTTGAAATGTGGTATTTTTAAACTGCAGCATCAGCCAGCCAAATAAATGTATCAGACACCTTCGAGCAATGCACTTAAACGAGAGAATATTCATAAAGGGTTTAGAAAAACATCTCAATTCACTGACCTAAATATTACAAAGCAAATCACCAGACTGTCTTCTACATGCAACTGTGCTGGAAAATTTCAATTACTTCTTATCTTATAATTAAACTACTGACTTAATACTTTGCATTTCTATGGTACCTTTCACCTAGGGAGCTTAACGTGCTTTACAAACATTATCAGCTTTTACAGTTAGCTGGCTTTTGTGATGAGACACTCCATTGTATACTTTCAGTTTGAGGTTTTATGTTAATTACATACAAGTAAAAAGGGATCTCAAGTCACACCAGGTAATGTAAAGTTCATCCAAATAAACGGAGTTATTCTGGATTCGTTAATGAGAAAGGGAATGCAGAAAAGCAAGATGAACACCCCACAAAAGCTACCTTGCCTGGAAGTTTTGCTGCATCACTGCTGCCATTTTAGAAAATGTATTTCTTAACAGCAAAAACACAACAGGATTTTAAACGCTTTTAAAAATCTGTGTTAAATAAAGCAGGAAAATTTAGTCTGCATTAGCTAGTGTGTTTGCATATTCCATGGCTCCACAGTGTAAGACACGAAGCAGTGGATGGCGTTAGACAACTGCTACTCCCCTTTGGCTGGGTACGTTGACTCAGCTGTTTAAGGTTTTCATTGCTGCAACAGCACTGTTACAACCCAAGTGCTCTGAGCTGTAAATCATCCTGACTTTTCCTAAAGTAGATTAGAATGTTATGAGTCTTGCCAACTGGAGGAGAACCAAGCAAGGCACAGAAGTCCCTACAGTCCACGTAAAATAGCTTGCAGCAGTAGGTACCACAGCTTCTATCATTGGTGTTCAGTCCGCAACAGGTACCTGACGAGCACAGAATTCAGACAAACTTCAGTATGTTTAAGTATTTTATTTAGTTAATAGCGCAACAAATGTTTTAAAGTAATGGATAATATAAATGTACAGCTCACTACTGCAGAATGAATCATCCTTACAGGACAGAATTAAAATATTTTCTAGAATTTCAGATTCAGAAAAAAAAAAAAAAAAAAAAGTGCTGAGGTGCCAAATACAGACATTTCTACGGTGGCATGACTTAAGTGTTCACGAGGCACACAGCTCATCTTGTTTGGGTCCGGCAGCCCACATGTCCTACAGACACCTCACACTTTCACTGAAAAACTACCTGCGCGATGCTTTAGAGAGCTTTCAGGTTTTATTGGGACGATATATTTTCTCTTTCCACCTGCAGCGCACAGCACATATCTTGATCAGCTTTGTCCCTCCGGGTGAAGATTACACACAGCTTTGAAAAACAAAGGACAGAAAGCTACCCTGAATTATCTGTCACTCGTCTCCAGCAGGGAAGGAGAGTGTGTGTGGAGTCCCAGCAGGGCAGCAGAGCCAGGGAATAGGACACTGAGCTCAGGGGCCACCAAAAGTCCCCCAAACTCTGCCCCAAGGGAGCCGTGGCCCCGCAGGAGGGAGGTTGAGGACACGCTCCAAGCAAGAGGCAGTGGCCATGCAGCTCACTTGCCAGTGCAGAGCAGGCAAGCTCTGCCATGCAAGACTACTTCATACGTGCTGGCTTGTATCTCCTATTTTGCTTTATCTGAAGGCCAGGCAAATGGCTTTTTGGTGATTTTTTTTTTCCTGTGCTTAGGTCAAACATATCATCAAACAGCTTCAAGTAGTTTACATTAAATCCATTAAATTGCACTGCTGCAAACGATGAGGTTATACGTGGCCTGAAGCGATTATAAAAAAAAAATCTCTTTCAGGTCGAGTGGAAATATATGACTCGTTAAACCAGGGTGAAATCAGTTATGGCCTGGAGATGAATCTTTCTTTCTGTCTGAATAAAACTGACATTTGTATTCCACGCCACAGATTCAACAAACAAAAGTTAATTAATTTTGGACAGCGATTCTTTTAATGCTGTTGGCAACAACCTAAAGGAGAAAACACAAAGTATTCATGATGTTCTGAAATCTTACAAGAGTGGCAGCTGAACAGTTCAGAAAACTTGAAAAAAAAATAATAAAAATAACTGAGCCCTCGTCTATCCTACGCTCAGATTGCTGTACTTCCACTCATCATTTGCCAAATGCTGTTTGCATCCAGATATTTCTTCTTTTCCGACAAAGTGATTCATGTCGGCGCCTCCCACCCTAAATCCTTACTGCCACAGTGATCAGTTCCGTTTTAGAACCGATGCTCATTTGTCATTTGTGAATTATACCATTAGCTTGCAGCGTGTTTAGGAACACAAATCACCATACATATTTTATAGGCACGCACACGTAACGAGAGAGATACATAAAAAGAGGAAGAGAGAGGATGTATTAGAAAGACAATAATGTGTCGTAACATTTACCAGTCGCTTGCCAGAATCAATTCTTGATGAGATGAGTGGACTAATTTCCCCAGAGACAAATCATACTGTACCTCGTGTAGCTGCAGCCTTACTGCCTTGAGAATAAAGCATGCCCTCTCTACCAAGCCTGAGGATGTAAGACAGCGAACACCTCAAGCTCCAAGCTAGCCTCTAACAAGTGTCCATGCCTGGAAAACAGCATCTTACATACACTGCTGCTGCAGCTACTTCTGCTCAAAATATTTCTTAATTGTGAAGCATGGAATTTGTTGCCTTTCACATTGCAGGGACATCATTAGAATAACTTTCAAGTGAAAGCTAATTATTTACGTCTTTATTTTCTCCCCAGTAATGGAGATACATGAAAGACTGGGCTTACCGTTGTCATGTTCTACAACACCGAATGCTGGAGCTTCCTCTGTTCCCCTCATACAGCCTCCCAGTCTAAAGCTACACATCCTTAGGTCACCCTTTGCTTCAACCATCTGTCTTACAAAAGGCAGTAGCAGAACTTGTGCCTGTTCTTTACCTGCTCTTTGTAACCAGTTTGCAGGAACAGGCTCTTTTTGCATGTATGGCACAGTGAGTTTGGTCTTGCTTAAAGCTTCCAAGAGAGAACTGCCACCCTGCCACTTGTTTTTCCCCAAATCCTCGGGGAGACAGAAGATCAGGACCCTTAATTCCTGCATTTGCAGGCTCAGCACCACCCACAAAGAGGACCACCCAAAGCTGCAAGGTGACAAAAGCTGCCAAGGTGCATCAAGACACCCATGAGCAGAACCTGTAGGAGATCTACTTCTAGCTCTGCAGGAGCTCATCCAAATCATCCACTTTTACAAAGCATTTTGATACGCAAAATCCTTTTTGGTTCAACACTATCTCCACTCACGATTAACTTCTGTGCTTCAGAATAGAGCTCTAAAGAAACTGCAGGTAAAAACCTGGTGTTTGAAAGATGTCAAAGGTGACACATGCTGCGACTCCAGTAACCAAATTAGGAGGGATACAAGTTTTGGTTGGCAGAACAAAACAACAGATACTCAGCCACCCTCACAGAACCATTAAGTTAAGTTTAATCAGCAATTATTTCCAGAGCCCTGGGCAGAGTTTATAGGATCCCTATACCAGAACTTGTTCATCACCCAGCTCAATTCTGGCAGGGATCAAGCATTTCCATTTCTGCCAATGACAGAAGCTCCAGACAGGAACCGATCACTAGTAGCCTGAGGTTAGGAAAAAAAAAGAAAAACCTCCTGCATGTGTGTTTATTTGTCCAGGGGACTTTAACCCTGAAGCCTTTGGTACCAGCCACTGCAGGCAGTGCATCAGCCTCCGAGGTGACTCATCCTGCACTGCTGCTGTTCCAGAGTATCGTGCAATACTGACCTGGGATGCATTTCTTGGAAATGGAAGAGGACACGCAGCTCTGCTGGAGCCTGGACAGAAGTCTCCAAGACAGGAGAAGTGAGGGAAGAGATGGATTTATAAAGGAAAGCCTGAAAAGCTGAATATGTTTAGTCTGATCTGCAGTGGTGTATAGGCACTTCTTTATAACGAGGGAAAGAAAAGATTAATTCAGGAAATTACAAGGGTTGGGGAAATTACTATGAATAACTGAATAAAACTGCTGCGTACATAGATTCTGATAAAAAAGGTATTAGAGTACGAAGCAATTTCCAGAAGTTACAGAAGCATCATTAACAATCACAAGCCTCAAGCTACACCATGTGAACAAAACAACAACAGAAAAAGACAGACAACCTCTGCATTTGCTAAATAAAAAAGTTCCTAATTTACCCTTACATGGATAAATTGTTTGAAAAGATTAAGAAAAAGTGGTTGGTGATGAGCTTTCAGAGGGGAGTCACCAGTAGAGTTCTGCAGATCTGTGGTAAGACCCAAGTCACTCATCACATTCTGAATAAAACCAGGAGGAAAAAAAAATGACTAGTGAAGTACAAGGCTTGTTTAATACTTATATTAGTCATGGAAGTAAAAATATTGGCTGATTGAAAAAAAAAAAAAAGTTAAAAATCATTTTTATGAAAGCCTATGCACATGGAGAAAAAAGAATAAATCTTAATATGTTTTGATTTTTGGGTGGTCATGTGTGAAGCCAGGAGTCATGCTTTATGATCCCTGTGGACCTCTTCCAACTCAGGATATTCTATGACTCTGGTGTCACATATGAAATAATGGGCTCTGATCTGACCGCTACCATTCCGAGTATAATTTCAGGATTATAATCATGTTAGGTTATGTGATAGAAAACCTGTCCACACATCTGCAAAGGAGCAGAGAGAGACAGGAGAGCCAAAATGAGGACTGCCACAACAAGGAAGACCAACATCCTTCTCAGGGGAAGCAGAAAGGGGCAGCTGGAGAAATGAGAAATGGAAAAACAATGCCAGTTTGGATACTTCTGCTATTGACAGAACAGCAGCATGGAACCAACGTGTCATTTTGATTTCTTAATGCATATGTAGCTGACAGAGCAAAGAACAGATGAGGCACGGATGTGTGGAATCCTCCTGCACTCCCACTTACATAGCAGGGGGTCCAGCTCCTTTAACCCTGTAGAAACAAGTGCACTCATAATAGCTTAGATTTTCAGCTGAGGGACTTGAAGCCTCAGTGTTGCCTATAGTCCTTACACAGTACTGGACAGCAAGACAAAACTCAACTCTACAAATGGCTGAATCGGTGATTATTGATAGCAACGTCAAAAATCACTATGATTTAATTCCAACAAAACATCTGCTTTGCCCAAGGCCCACCTCCTGCGTGATGGAAGAAACCCAGCCTGTAGCTTCTCACACCAACATATGGTGAGATAAACCTCCTTCCTTGCACACAGCCTATCCACCTTAGTCAAGCACGATGACTCAAATGGAGTCTGTTCCAATAAACACTTAAAACCCCAAATCATGTACGACAATGCCACAAATAAAGCAGAGAAGGGAGAGATGGAATTTCACTTTTTTTTTCTTTTTAAACAGTTCTCAGTACGTAGGGAAATGGGGTAGAAAGCACATTACGAACTTCAAACGATGATCTAAAACGTTACAATTATACCTGAGCCACCTCAGGCAAAACTTCCAGGAGCAGAAGAGTTCTCCCATCCTGGTGAAAGCAACCATGTCTTCATGGCAGCACTTCATTACTTTTATTTAAAAGGACAGAGTCTAGACCAAAGACACAGAATCAGCAAATCCAAACTCAAGTTCAGGGAAGTCAGACAATTCAGATGCCTGCAAGTAAACATGTAATAAAGAAAAAAAAATGAGTATTTGAAACTGGAAATATGCACTCACAAAACTCACTGTCAGTAATGACAGCATTTCAAAGAACATGTCTAAAAGACAATGGCTACTGATTGACGCCAGCTTTCAACAAACAGACATCAAGTCTGGTAAAGTAAGAGCTCTAGTGGGTAAGAAGATAAGACACATACGTGATAAGAAATCTTAAGAAAAGTAATCCATTCCCACTTCCAAATATAAAGGCAAAATCGCAATTAAGATATCTTTAAATTTAAAATAAACAATAAATATGGCCCTACTGTTCATAAAGCTTCCTACAAACAACACACACACCCCAAAACACTCTAAATCCCAAATGAAGACACCCTATAATACAATCTGAAGCTCACCGCATGTAAAATTGGATGAACAACTGGGAGAAATTAATTTCCATGGCTGGTCCAGGCTTCCAGAGCTTCACAGAACCAAGAACTAATATTTACTAATCTCATGTCTATCCCTGGGACAAATCATCTTCCAAAGTTCTCCAGTACAAACACAGATAACAGGGACTTTCAGCACGATAAAGGAGCATGTATGGATCTAAACTATGTTGCACCTCATTTGGACATTTTTTATGTTATTCTCATCTTGACTTCCACTTTCTTCTCAGGTGGTCAGTAACTGTAGGCATCTGTAAAAACTCAGACAGAAGATAACACAAGAGGACTGGAATTCTTTTACTAGTATTCGCGGGCAGCAAAGTATTTACTTAATTCAAACTAGCTGTGGAGATATCCATTACTTTACAGGGGAGAAAAAAAAAGTGGGAAACACAAGACCATGTACCTCAAAGCAGTGCATGGGAAGTCCTGTAAAAGGTTAGCACCAAGACTAAGCCTTGGCACAATGTCATTCCTATAAGAAGCAATATGTTCATGTCATCCTAAAATGCAGATAGAGTTTGCTGACACTACATTTCCAGTAAATTTTTGTTCTTAGCTAAGAAACAAAAATGTAACTGGGAAGCAGCTTTTTTCCCCCGCAAGTAAATAATTTTTATATGTACTTACACGTGTGCATGTGAGCACACATTTATTTGCATATATAGTCAGAATCCTATTTTTTATTGCAGTACTGCACTAAAAGCCTTTTAACAAAAAAAATTACATGCATGCACATACTCAAATTGACCAAATATTGACCACAAGTGAGAATCTATCCATTGTGTTAAAACACTAAAACATTTCATTTGCAGTCTCTATCATTAAGTGTGATGATGGAGATAGCTGGGAATTGATGAACCGTTCTGTCTTCAGATTAGGTGAATCTCTATAAATGGCAAGCAATCGATTTCAGAATATGTAAGAATAAATCCTATCAATGTGTAGTACTAGCTGATATTTCAGGCAGGCTTTACTCTCAGATAGCACTCCCATCAAATCATGTATGAGGCAGGAGAATGGCATCACTTCTAAATACCACCCAAACCTCTTAATTCCAAGAAATATACAGGACTCTCAAATTACATTAAAAGAACACAAGAGCAACAAGGTGATTTCGTGGCCACAACTGAACCCAATTTTACATACCCAACCAGTACACAAACTAAAATGTAAAGGAATCATCTATTGACTGAATACGATTCTGCTGCTCATTTTCAGAAAATATTCAACGTGAACTTTTGCCACATGTTAGCAGTTGAAGTCAAATCAAAAGGAAACTTGATTGGAAAGAAGCTCACCATAGCACAATTGTGATTTAAAGCTTGAGATCTCTATTTTTCAAGTGACGTACAGATTATCTTTAATATCTTAATAAAGTTGCTCTTCTGGCAGATTTTAAGTCTTTTCCTTAGTGCAATGGAAAAACTACAAAAAAGCAGAGAAGAATTAGTAAGGTATTATTCCAGTGCAGACTTTAATAGAAAGGTGGGGGAAAAAAAGTAAAGTTAGCTGAAAACATGAATTTCAAAGCTATTTTTCCTGAAGAAAAAGAGAAGAATCAAAATTTGAATTGCCGAAGCAGATCCTAGCAGAACAAAGGCTGGCAGGTGAAAGAAAGCCCAGCAGAAGCCTAGGAAAGAGGATTTGGAGTAGAATAGCACAAGAAAGCCTGCCCAAAGGAGAGATCGAAATGTCAGAAGCAGAATCTGTCATTTAGCCACTACAAAAATAAAACCTAATTCAACCGAGTAACTTGCTCTGTAAGCAGCACACGGGCTACACAGTTGGCTGCCAGTCCAAGAACACGGCAATCCACCTGCAGCCTGTGAACGCAAACCCAAGGCCCGCTGAGTTTGCAGCTTTTCTAGTCTCAAACTACCAGCAGTAAGCAAGGATGACAGCCAAAGTTAAAGCAGACAGCTCTCAGACAAAATACCCATGCATGGGCTAAATTAGCTGTATGACAGAGCAGCTCACTGCCCCAAAATTGTAGCAGTGCTCTATTTTGTTCAAAGTTTGAAAGTCGGGTAGGATCTATACAAGAAGTGTTTTCCTTTTTTGCATTTCCTCCATTTTTTTAATAAATGCTGTTTTGAAAGAAATCTAATTTATTAAACATTGTGCTGCACAAAATAAGCAATAAAGAAGAAAAATAAATGTGACACTTCACAGAGAGCCCAGATTCCAAAACAATTTCAATGAACAAGTTTTTTTCTGAAGAATCTAACCTGCCATGTAGATTGCCTAACCTCCATGAGGTTAGATTGCCTGACCATCCTACACCAAAGCACTGAGTGTAAAGACCACCTTGGAAAGTTTGCTTTGCAATATTATAAAAAGCTTACGCTTGCTCAAGTAATAACAAGGACGAAAAAAAAATACAGAAAAAAAAGCGTCTTCATTATCATTAGCTTCTATATAGCCATACTCTCTCCTTACAGCAGTATCACTTGTTTCTACTACCAACCTCTTCCTTATTTCAGCTTCCCAGCACACCCTCCATTGCTGGAGAACCTGAAGGATCATTTTCCAGAAACCACTACCTGAAACATATATATCAGAGAAAGATACACCAGCTTTGAGAGTAACTTCACACGAAACATTGTCAAGTGCACTGTTGTGATCTACGCAGCTGGCATTCTGCAGGGGCAATTAATGCTGTTGTAAGAAGCACCCTGTTCCTTTTTTTTTCTGGTAAATGACACACCAACTCTACCTCACCTCTCCTTCTATGAAGCCAGACAGATGTCATGGGTATCCGCTCCTCAGGTGGCAGGAAAAGCCAATCCACTCTAAGATACTAAAGTCTTTCAAACTGTAGCATTTATATATGTATTTATTCTAATTATCATCAGTGCCAATTATTACATCTGACACTGCCTTTATGTGCCTCTTACTTTGCTGGATTTTAACTGGTTAAGCTGAAACTTCTCATGATACCGCATTCAGGTTTAAATGACAAATTCTTTCTATTTTTATTTTTTAGATACAGGATAGGCATTCTGAGGCAAATGGAGTGTTTCATATGACATTAAATTTCTTTTCTGCTACCTTTTCTTTTGAAAATTTCAGATATTTCATCTTAAGTTCAGAGACTTGTAAACCTGCAGAGCTAATCTCTGTATTAGAGATCAGGTCGACTTTCCAGACATCAAAAACCCTGTGTGACAATGTCTGACAAATCAGACAGAGCTCTCACAGCTCTCCGTTTGCACACCTCCATTGAAGCTCTGATGATGTCTACGAGCTAACGTTTCTGAAGGGTCAATCCATTCTGTTGGTGCTTCTGGGAACCACTGGAGAAACAATTCAGGTCAGAAGGAACAAGGAACAAAACAGAGCTAGTGGGAGAAGGCAGGAAATGATGAGCATGTGCTTGTCACGCAGAATGGGAAACACTTGCACAGCTTCTGGGCTGCTGAAATTTTCTGGGGGCTGATAAATGCATGTGCATAAGTAGCAGGAGGAAGCCAAAGGATTTAAGAGGTTGAAGAGTCTCTGACCTGTAGTAAGTTGCTACGTAGCTTAAACCATTTTTTTCAGATCCATCAGTATTTACGCAGTCCTTATTTCCTGAGTATCTAATTCAGTATGCCACAGCCTGCAGCTGAGGTCAATGGGAGCAGCGAATGAAACTGGTACCTAATGCTGCAGTCTGGTAAGCACAACGGAAGTCTCAGAAAAGGCCACACAAATTAGCAGGCAAATTTAAGTTGCCTGTTCCTCGGTTTGCCACTAATGTGATGAGGACAATCACACAGTTTTACCTAGCCTCATAAAATATCATTAAGTAGTCTCATAACGTTGCAATGAGGGCCACAGATTTCATGACAAAATGCGTAATTCTGAATTCAAAGAAGAGCATTTGAATAGCTGGCTGTAAATGAGGCACCGGCCACATCCTGAACAATGAGAAGAAAAAAGACATTAATTAACTGTTCAGGAAGTAATCACTACTCAGCTTTGCTCTGAATAGCAGAAAGGGGAGCATGCACAAAAAAAAAAAAAAAAAGAAAAGAAAAAAAGAAGAGTATATACGGTAATTAAGGAATGCTTGTAGTGAACATACCCAGTGCAGTCTGACTACTGCTATTTGCTAAGGCAAGTTTGACTTTATGCCCTTTATAAAAATCTGCGCACGCAATAAACACAACACAATGGTCAATTAGAAGCGTAATCCTAAATTAAAGAACAACTTAGGGAAAAAAGAACAAACTGAATCCAAACAGGAAGGAGAGACCACAGAGACCTGTGGTAAAGGCAGAGAGCACACCTGGCTGGCAGCTGTAGGACGTAACGCCACCAGTTGTACCAGGGGAGTTCTCCTCCTCATTGATGAAGTCTCCCCCACATTTCCCTCTGCCCCTCTCCTCACTATGGACACTTCTCCACCATATCACACTCAAAGTTCATCTCCACATCCCTTTTAGCACCCCCATGGGGCAGGATGGTGCCTGCTGCGGCCAGAAGTGGTGGAGTCCCCATCCCTGGAGGCACAGGAGACAAGTGGATGTGCAGCTTAGGGACATGATTTAGCAATGGGACTCAGCAGGTCAGGTTGGTGGTTGGACTTAATGATGCTCAAGGTCTTTTCCAACCTAGACGATTCTTTGGCTCTATGTACATGCTGACTGCTAGCCCATGCATGCCAGGCATCAGCCTGCCAAATAAAATATGTTATATTAATGACTGCTTTACAGATGTATTAATTTGGGCATATCTGCTCTGTGCAGTCTCCAATATGCATGAAATTTGTCTGAACTTCTGTGAGATTTCCACCTCCCTTCAAGCACAGTTGACTCCAGCCTGAAGGTCTTCAAAACTTTACTTAGTTATATCAGTGCCAAGATTCAAGCACCTGGGGTGATGAGAGTTCACTGTCAGTGAGCACTACCACTTGGTGGGACCAAGCAACAAAATCCTGTCCTGCACCTTCATTCACGTATATCGTGGCCATGAACTCCAGACTCAGAGCCCTGAAAAAATATGCAGAATTTAATGATGTCTAGAGAGTAGCTGATACCACATGATTTCTCCTGAGAACTTCTGAATATTTATCTATTTATTTCCTAGAACAAATTTCCCTGCTCATGCAGTTGGTATAGCAGCTTCTTTCGTGAGCAAAGCCCCTGCTCCAAATACTTCAGGGAAATGAATATGAAACGGATTTTTCTTCCTCAAACCTGTAAGGTTTCACGCATTGCCTGTTTTATTCAGAAGCTCCCATTCTATTTTAATTACATCCTCCCAAAGCAAAGTAGAGAGTAATGCCAGGTTCCTTTGTGGATCCTAGGGGAAAATATTTACTAAAAGGGCTCTTTATCAGCTCCTCCTCATTTTGGATGTCAAGAATTTTAATTACATTTTTTTGGCCTTTATCAGAAAGCATTTTTTTTGCATTATATAGCTTTCTCCTTGAAAGAGGATAAAAGTAAGAATACCTGTGTGGTTATTTTTCCACAGCAGTTTGCTTTCTTAATGTTGTTGAATATTAAGAGGGGGATCTTCTTGGAAGAGGCAACTTGACTCCTACACCCTACCATGTAGGAAAAAAATCTACAGACTGTAGGATTTGTATCAGTTGACCTCACTCTCAATTATATCCCTCCAGTACAGTAAGGATAAGCTTTTATCCACTTGGCAGGAACTATTTTCTACTGCAACTCTTTCCTTATTAGTACTACCTATTATTGCAGTTGCTACTTGCTCACAGCACAGGACTTCAGCAGGTGTCTGTTCCTTTGCCAGACCTTAACTGGACTGAAATCTGTGCTAATTATTTGCCTTTGGGCGACCATTGTTCCTACTGGTCTCATTTAAACTGAAAGGGTCAGATATTTAGAAGTACTTCATCATACTTGAAATGTAAGTGAATATACTTGCAGTCCTCTTTTTTCAGAGCATCCTGTGTCTTTTCTTCCAAGTGCCCTCCCATTTACACACTTTAAGGTAAGGACTCCAAATTTGCATCACAAGAATAGCATGGAAAGTTACCCAGATTTAACTACAGTTACCAAACTAATCATAAAACATGCTATTTGTACACGTTCATTAGAAATAATTTGGCACTTCATTTTCTCAGCGATCTTATATATATAAGCAAATATTAGCCCTGATCTGAATAAGCACATCCTATTCCAAGGTTACAAGAACAAAAACAGACTTTTCCTTTTAACTGCCAAAAGCTTTACATTCAGATAATGCAGAAAGCAGGTGTTAAAACATGCACAATATGATGATCATTATGACCACCAACAGCAGCTTGACAGCAAGCATGAAGAATATAGGACAAGAACTGTCAGGACAGGGGCAAGGAAAAAA
Organism: Anas acuta; assembly: GCF_963932015.1. Lineage (NCBI taxonomy): Eukaryota > Metazoa > Chordata > Aves > Anseriformes > Anatidae > Anas > Anas acuta. Next base: position 168,353,980 of record NC_088979.1, on the reverse strand, counting down.
CTATTAACCAGGCATGGATGGAAATGAAGTATGGAAAAGAAGTATAGGGATAGAAAGAAAATTTGATTATCGGACTAGAAGGTCTGAAACTGTTTTAAGAGTAGACAAATGGCTTGTTTAGAAGGAAACCTGCAACTTGCAGTAGAAGGAGACTTGAACTGCAAGCCAGAGGTGGCAGCGACTTCCTTGAGCAAGAAACAGTGAGCTGGACAGAAGCAGACAGACAATTCGGTGGATTGCCCAAGGAACCTGGGACTTGGGGTGGTGATGGGGAACTAATAGCTGCAAGGAAGGAGAAACTTCGATCAAGCAAGAAGCTACCATTGGACTAGCAAAAACAGAGTTGGGAAAAGACAGGAAAAACAGTGGGGTGGTAGGAGAAGGGAGGCCTGGAGGCACAAACAGGAAGGCAAAGAAAGGCAGCAGATAGTTGCTGAGGTATGGGTACTGGAGATAAGGTCAGAAAAAGGTTTCTCTCTAGAAGAGATAGATTGAGTGACTTAAAGAGAATGGCCTTCTCTTCTGACTAACCAAGTAGCCCCAGGATACTTAAGAAAAGACTGAAATTGGGATCAGAAAGAAGGAACACAACTGGAACAGGGGGTGTAAACAAGGCAAACCAGCATGTGGCAAGTTTCAGTCCAAAATGCAGGAGCCAGTACTGGAGGAGCAGGCAACAGCACATACCTCCCAAAATCTAAATTGAATTCCAACACTTCACCCCTTGATATTAAACCTCCTCTCAGAATATCTCATCCCCTTCTCACATTGGGCCACAGAGACAGAAACACATCCCTGCTAGCAAGGTATGGGCACACCATCAGGTCATAGCACCTGAACGAGTCACCACCCACTATGTGAATGAAAATACACACACTGTTAGCCTGCTTTAACTGCCAGTTATGAAAATATCTTTTATTCATACTTCTGGGGAAAATTGTTCCCATTGTTAAAATGCCTGAATTCTTCCCTGAGGAACTGGCTCATAGCCCTGCCTCTACCAGAGAGCTCTGCAGCTGTGAGAAGACAACAGGGATCTACAGGCTGTGCTTAGATCTCATGTGCATTTACAGCCCCAGCCACTGCCTGCGTGAGCAGAGAAGGATGGAAGAGAAGCCTGGCAATGCAGAAGATTAGAAGGGCTCGGCTTGTTTAGCAAAACAAACTCCCAGGGGAAAAATACAACATTTTCTATCACTACTGTGCAAATGTACATCACAGAGAGGCCGAGGTCACTGCTTGGGCAGAAGCATGCAGGAGGCTATGCGACTGAACCTAAACCCCAAGTGAGGAAGTTCAGTGGGATTTATCAGAGTCCAGAAGAATTAAATGGGATTCAAACAGAAAGTAATCTGCTTTCAAATTGGAATTCAATATATTTTTGAAAGACAATACAGAATAACAGGATGTCCCATGAGGTCCTAGAGTTATTAGTAAGCCATTTAAGTCAATCTCACTTTTTTTTTTTTTTTAATCCAAAAAATTGTGAATCTGAAGCAGTCAGGTTGCTTTCCTGAAAATGAGACTCCACATACACCCAGCAGCAGCACCGTTGTTTTCATATTCCATAAAGAGCTGTGTAATATAAAATACTTAAAAAATACAGATGATCTTAGTTGTCTCAAGCCAAAATAACAGACACTTATGCCTTTAATGAAAATTACTTTTGAGAGCACCTGAAGTTGAAGAAACAAGGCCCAGAAGGGGTAAGCATTCAGCAGCGAGAGTGATGGAAAATCTTGAAGGCAAGTGCATAGTGATGGAGGTTTCAGTAATGGGGGAAAAAAAATGCCTGCTGCTGCATGTTGAATGACATGAGAAATCAGTAGTGAACTTTATTCATCCAAGAGGCAAACTGCAACGCTGAAGGGGAATGGGAATTATCGTAATGCGTACATACACATATACTCACTGTTGTAATGACAGCATGCAGGGGGACAGAATTAGGCCATCTGGTCAATTCTCACAGGTCCCAACCTTTCAGTTCTTGACTGTCCAAACTCCATGACCTTCTCTTAACATCTGAGTAACGACATCCTCAGATGTGAAACACCACACGATCATCAGGCCTGGTTTTGTGCACAGCCACAGTCTGCCCTTCAGGCGACATTAAAGCGCAGCGGCACCAGCCCTGCCTGACCAGGGACACCTCAAGCACACCAGATCCTCCTAAACCTGACTTATGTCTTTGCTTTCCAGGAGACTAGCCCAACAGAGGAAGCTATTTCACCACAACTCTTTATCACATCAGGGAAAAAAGCCTTCCACAAGGACTTAGTGAAAACTGAAGTTACCTGCCAGGCCAAGACACTTACCATCAACCACAGTGGTAAGCATTGCAAATTAACTTCCTATTAGGAAATTTCATGGAGAAGTCCAACACCTCAGGCACTCTAACCCCACAGCCTACACAAAGAACTGTGATGGAAATGGTTTATTTTTAAACTGTACAGCTAATGGTACATATCAATGTGAAAAAACAGCTTATTAGTTACTATCTGATTCATATCTGCATCAAGTCTAAACACTAGCCCACAAACTGCTGGCTTCTCTTATTTTGGGGGGAAGACTTGGAATTTTCCTCTGGAATCTACACACAGCAATTTATCCATGTTTAAATCAAGTTTCTGATGATGTTAAAATAAACATTATCTGTATGCAGTCCAAGACTGGTTCTCAAGTATCCCTACGTTCCAAAGGACCACATGCTCCTTTTCAATCACTGAAAATTTCCATCCTTTTCCAACCTTTCAAAAAGGCGTTTGAGTTTTTCATTGCTATACTTAGTTGGAAAAATAAAACAATAACAAAGCACAACCACAAATGCGGGCTGGCCTGAAAGAAATTATTCATTTTCAGTCATGCCAAGATATACAGTCTTAAGAACTACACACGTATCTGGGAAAAAACAACTCTACCCTTGAGACGTTGCCAGTAAGTACCTTAGGGCAGCACATACATGGAAGGTTGCACAGCTGGAAGTGAAAGGCAGCCTACAGAATTACAGATGGCAGGCCCTTAGCATTACACAGGTTAAGGCACTGAGCAAGATGCCTACTGAAAATCCAACTTGGTTTTACACATGCTGAAACAAAGCACTTGGATAGAAGGGAGGTAGGTCCTTTAGGATAAAACGTAGCGTGTCTCTGGACTCTGGAGCACTTCATTGGCTTGGCAGTCCTCCGTGGAACACCAGCACCACTCAGACACTTGGAAAAAAAAATACTTACATGCCTTTCTAGATCTTGCATAAATCCATCATCGCGCACACATGAACTTTGGGATGCAAAAAACTAATGGGCTGGGGCATCACTCTGCCAAGGCACTGGATAGGAACCCACACTTACCCTTTTGTCACATACATACGTCAAGAGCACCTGACAAAAAGATCATTAACTATATATGACATTCAACTGTTGAGCTGGCATCTGGAAGTTGAGACCAGGGATACCTAACATCTGAGTTAAACAACGGCACTTTGATGAATTCTGGACTGTCCAGCAATACGCATTTTAATGAGTCTTGGACAGCAGCTGGGAGCCAACTGCTGACTGTGCCAGCCCACACACTGACACAATCCTGCTGAGTGTGGGAGCGTGTGCCTGGAGCATTTTTTATAATTGTTTTGAGGACCATTTTGTAGTCAGCTATGGCCCCGCAGTGATTCATGTACCACAGGTTGAATAACACCAGACAAAGTGACCTTTTTAGTCCTTTTTTGGAAATTTTTTTATTTGATTCTACGTAGATGCATCAGTCTGACCATACACTCAGAAACTGCTGTACTGGTGGGGAAAAAGTCATAAGATATATCCAGATGAAAACAAGCTAAATAAGATGTATGCTTGTTGTTCTCATCATTACAGTGCAATTTGTTTATAATGCATGTATAAAGGGATAACTCAGAAACAAGGTAGACCTGAAGAAACAAGCATAGAGGGAGGTGGGGGAAATAAAGATAAGAAAGAGAGAAAGAAAAGAACAGGTAAGATAGAAAAGGGGGAGAGGCTCAGACAGCCTTTGCTATTAGCAAGCAGCAAGACAAAAAAAAAAAAAAAAAAAGGCAAGGAAAAAAGTCCCAGGATGAGAAATCATAGGCACAGAACCTCAACTGGAAACAACCTTCTGACATCTTAATCAACAGTTGAAACTGTTCAGGAAGCTTTGTGGCTACTACTGGAAAATCCTCTTGTTGCTGGGTGCTAACAAGGCCGTGCTCCTTCCCAACTAAATTGCTGAAAGAAGAGGTCAGTGTTGTAGTACTGTCAGGCAAGATCCTTAGGGCTACAAACCAGGCCAGAGTGGAAACCAGCTGCAGAGTAAAATCAAAATGCATGCAAGCCACTACATTGATTTATTAATCATTTCCATGAATAATTACTCACAAAAATTTTTAAACTTTTAATACTGTGGCTGCAACAGGGTTTCCACCCTGCTGTTCCAAAGCAACGTGCAAGCCAGGAAAGCTGCCAGAGCAGCTCAGCTTCATCCACCACTGAACACGAGTGTTCTTCAGAGCAGTTAACCTCCAGCTAAAGACAAAAAAGTAGCTTCACAACAGCTGCACACAATTTTGCTGCACTCACGATGCACACAGATGGCTTACAGCATAACAACCAGACCAGTCTACAGTCTTAGTCTAGAAGTTGCTCCAAGGCACATCAAGTCATCTACCCTGCTTACAGTGAGTAGACCACAGAACATACCAAATGGACAACTCCAACTGCTCCAGTTTCTAGAACAGTAGTGGTCTTTTATACTTTGTTTTCCTACTATAAGTTAATGCCTTCATCATTATGATTATATCAGAAAAGTGGACACTAAAGTGTTTCCTTGTGTTTTTTTTTCTATTACCGTCTCCTCCCTGCAGTGCCACTGAACTTAGACTCCCAGGTTCAAATACTAAGTCCATCTCCTGATGGTGATATTAACATTATTATTGATGCTTACAATTACAGTTTAAAATCCAGCAAATTACAGAAAAAAAAAACAACTGCATGTGGGTTCTGATCATTCCCACACTGACTTGCTGGATCCATAGCTTCAGGATATTCTGCCATCCAGAATAGCCAGGGACTAGAGACTCCAGAGTTCATGCTTCAGATTTGGAAATATTTTGGGCTTTCAGGGCTTCCCTGTTCCCAGCCAGAGAGTTTCAAAATCTGCAGCTAGAGTTGCAGCTCTGGCTGGAATGACTTCCAAGTTAGCAGCAAGAAATCTGGAAGCCAAGAACCCACAGATGAGTACTCAAAGGTCTACAGGTTTTCTGTGCTCTGATACATGTGCAGAAATACTTCCTTCTTCTCTTGCCTCCTTCTCTTACCCATCTTCTGAGCAGCTAAGTTAACTGACCATGATAAAATTAAAATATAATAATTAATCTACTTTTCATCCCACAGAAAGCAAATTTCTAGCTTGAAGGATAAGAAAAATATTAAGTGACCAGCATAAATTACACTCTTTGACCACAAGAGGTTACGGGGTTAATACACAAGCAGGCACAGATGACACAGAGAGGGGGAACACAAGGTTAGCCTTATAGTGGTTTAACCAAATTCCACTAAATGTTCATAGATAAAGTCAGATTCTCCTCAACTCCACAACTAGGTTTTCATCAACTCAAAGGAACCGAGACGGCCTAAGAATGTGTTTAAACTAGAAAAAAAAAGTGAACTTTTTAGCAAGAATACATAAAACATTGAAAACCGACATGAAAGAGGGATAACTGATGAGATTAAAACGCTTCCTGCTCACTCAAAAAGTATTAAAGGATAACAATGAGAAGAGCAACGTCAGGTATCTGGGAAAATGAACAGATGGGTAATACAACAGTAGAGGCTCTGCTGAGAACCCAGTGAAGAGCTCTGCTCGGAGAACAAGTGGTCCAAAAGCAGGAGGAAGGAGGGATTTGTGAACAGCAGGTTGGAGAAGTGTAAGTGTACAACGGAGGTAGATTGGGACCGAGAAGTCTGCCCTCAGTTCCTCCAGCTTCAGAAAAGACACACAGGCGGCAGCAAAGGCTGAGCAACGTGCAGCCTAAGCAGCACGTAGAGCGTGCCTCTCCAACACAGAGCACGGACAACGCTGATGAAGACAAACAAAGGTGAGGGCACACCCAAGTGGATGACCTCTGGCTTTCTTGAGAACAGGTCAACAGACCGTTCACCAGAATTAACGAGGAAAAACACGAGCACTTTCTTCACACAGTGCAGAATTGGACACTGAATTGCATTCCCATGCAAAACCACTTTACAGAATTATACCAGGCATTTGTAGACATGACAAGCACATCCACTTTATAATAGTAAAAAAAAAATATTAACAGACTTCAAATGTGCTACAGATTCTCACATTTCAGAGCAATATTAAATTTCTAACCAGTATCCCCAAGAGGCAGGTTACCCTGCGCTTTATTAGTACAGAGTTTATTGCCTCGAAGCACCAAAAAACAGACTTGGTCGTGGACAAAGCAGATCAGAAGGATCTTTGCTCCAGCGAACGTGGAAAACAAAGTGTTCCTGTTTGAATGTTATTCTCTCTCTCCTCTCTCTTAAAACAAGAAAAGAAAGCAAACAAAAGATGTGTTGCAATAGCTGAAGATTGTTAAAGGAAACAAATATTATGAAGCCATTAAAGAAAGAATAGTAACATAGGAAGACATCAGGGTTAACATAACACATAGAAACACAAAATATTACAGATGAATTAGGGGTACAGTTAGGGCTACCTACAACACTGGGGAAAAAAAATTAAAATACCTCATTTTAACATAGCTAGAAATATTCAGATGTATACTGTGATGATGTTTATTAGAATACTTCACAACAACAACAAAAAAAATCACATTTGCATTATGGCATGAGAAATAATTAAAGCAGTTTCAAACAATTTCACCCCATGAATTTTTGCTGATTCCTAAGTTTAAATAACCTAATTTGAATTTTAGTGAATAAAAATTAGAAACATGACTTTTGCAAAACAGCTCATGCACTGAATCTCAAATTATGTTTACACAGTCTATACTCTATGTAAAGAAGCAAACGAGGAAACCACTAGACCTTTAAGATGTGCTTTTTTCTACTCAAAGTGACATTTTGTTAGTATTTCCTTGAAGAGGCAAATATTAGCTCATATCTTTGCATACTGTATAGCATGATCCCTCTTTGCTGTATAACTTTTTTCAAATTTTTTTTTCATTTTTTTTAATTTATTTTTTTCCTTCCTGTCCCCCTTCCTCCCCCCTTTATAGTAAAGCTTCATATGGAGAAACATGATTCAATCTGGAATACTCTTTTCCCAATTTAATAAGGCTTCTGCCCAACTGCCTGTGTTTTCATTGAGCGTGCACTTTGCCTTGAAGATCCAAATTCGTCCCATAACTTCCCTAACTCACAGCAACCTTGAGATACCAAGGAAATGATCAATTATATAAAAACACATTCCAAAGTCACTTTGGGAAGGAAGCAGAACATGATGTTGATAGCTGAATGCAGAGTCCAATGTCAAAATAGATATGTATTTGCTTCACTTTATTATACCAGAGGATGCACAGAGCATGAGGAAAGCTGAAAGGTGGTCATGTGGAAAGTGTGCACAACCTGCTCAGGTCAGAGAGAAAACAAATGGCAAATACATTGTGCTACACAGTACTGGGGAAGCAGCTGAGGTATTTAAGTACATCACCATCAAGACAACACAGCCCTAGAAGCTCAGTAAAGCATGAATCTTAAGAAAAAATCAGCAGTAAATCAGTCAGCAAAGTTGCCTGTGACCAATCTCCCAAAGTATCTCCAACACAGTCCAAATTACAGGGACAACAGGAGGAAGGGTGAACATTACCAACTACATCAATCTCTTGCATACAAATTTGGTATTATTCTGCTGTAGTTGTTTATGCACCTTAACATCCACATCTCAACAATAGTTGAATAGATTTATTTTTTTTTTTACAGGATTGAAAATAAATGCTTGGTTTTACATGAAAAAATAAATTAGTAAGGCTCCTCAACCTCTGCACCTGGGCTCACAGATTATCAGCCCCCAAACTGCAATGACAGATCATAAACTTGCTCTTGGAAGATCAGATAAGCCCAAGCGCTCTTGTTTTTGTCTGCTTTTTATGCAGCACCTCTGTTCAAGGGGAAAGGTGACTTCATTATGAAAATAATGACACTCTCCTCCTTGATTGGGCATTTAAGTTCAAAAGACGTTCCTCAAGGAGTTTTTTTTCAGGGAATCTTTCAATAAACACACGGAGATGTGCTAGTAGAGCAGAGAACTAGCACACACACACAAATATGCATATGGCTTAATGACTTACACACCAATGAGCCTTACCACTGCAGCGCTGAAGTCTGTTTAGAGACAAATGTACACAAGCCTTTTCTATTACAGAGAATATTATTCTTCTAATTGACTGGAAAGATAGAGAACACTACAAAAGATTTACAATAGTGTCATATTGCAGAGCAATATTGTTTTTTTTGCCTTTTTTTTTTTTTAATAATTATTCAGCTTACTCCATATATAGAGTGGAAATTTTATACTTTCCATTTGACATTGGCTTCCTGCTCCTAAGGATAAGCAAATGGATGTAGAACCCTTACAATGCATTTAATTCACACAGGCAGAGCTTTTTGCCCAAACAAGTGCCTCTTTCTTCTAGTCATATTTTCTAACAAACTATTAAAGAGAACTCTCGTAGAATTCCTGCACGTAGAAATGACTGCAGTTTGTGTAAGGTCTCTGCTGACTTAAGAACAAGGCATGAGAGAGTTCAAGCTGCAAAGCAGACCTCTGCTGTGATCTTGTATGAAACGCCTCTGTCTAAATTTATTTTTTTTTTTCCTCCTCACAAAAATGCCACCTACCTGGCTGTAAGGAAGGAAGTCTGGGGTTTATAAACCACTGCTGAAGCTGGAACACACTAATGAACCCAAACTTGTCTCTCTAACAGACGGAGCAGAGAACAGTCGGATTTGTCTGGGGGTGTTTTTTGACTTTCTTTGGAAATTTTACTACGTCTTTTACTAAGACATCAGTAACACTTTCCAGGTGGCAAGTATTTTCAAAGCACACACAATACATCTGAAAGTTCTCAAAACAGAGAGAATAGAATGCAAAGTCAAAGTAGCAAGGATTATCCCAGACCATATATATTTTAAACTGCCTAGGAATTAAGATACAAAGCACAAAACAGCATTGCTTCAAGGCCAGTTCTCAGCCACAGCTGCAGTGTATAAATCCCTCTTTCTCAACGTGTTACCCTCACATTTCATCCAATGCAATAGTCCAGCAACCAAAACAATGATGCAAAACTGGCAGCCATCCCAAATGACAACAGCCTAGGTAACTGAGTGACTTCCTACTTTCAACAAGTTCAACAGGAAATTCTCACTGATTTCAACCAAGATGCTAACCTATTTTGTGAAGTGGTAACTACAGCTCCAAGGGCTATTTAGTTTAAACAGGCAAAGGGAAAATGCTTGTGTTTTTTTAGGATCCACACAGAAGATAAATTTGGGAAAAAACAACCTTCAATGTTCTCACTCTGCCAAAGATCTTCCTTCCTGTTACAGTACATAACATCATTTTTGGGATAATGACTCAGGCAACTGAAAATGCACCAAGATCTCAAACCTGTTGTAATAAATGGTACATGTCACCTTTGGTAATAAAACTGCTGGCTCCAGGTATACATTCTGTGTCTCTTACCTGCATTCACAACGTGACATTTTGCAATGAATGGTAATGGAAAGATGTTTTTCCACCAGAAAACAAAGAACATGAAGCATCTTACAGTTAAACACGTTTAACTTCACTTCCAACAGAGAAAATGAGGAAAAAGCGAAGGAATACCAAAGAAGGACATGTGTCCAATGGGGAAAAATAAAACAAGAATAAACAAAACATCTAATTAAAAAGAGAGACCATTTATGACATTTTAAATCCTTTTTACTGTCTCTTTCCCCCCCACCAGCATTCCTATCATGGAGAATGATCTTTAATTAAACAAACTAAAGTGTTTCTTTTTATAATCACCCTTTGATCCAGTTAAGCATGTAAGTTATAAGCCTAAATTTAAGCCCATTGACTTCAAAAGGATTATCTCAAGTATCTATACACTTAACCAGCAAAAGTTTCAGTGGCCTTGACTTAAACATGGCTTTAAGATCATCAAATGAACTTGTTGTTGGCCTTGATGTGCATTATCCATTCCTACAGATAGAGCCTAGCAGTTTACTGAGTGTTGTGATCTGGTCCAGAAAAACACATATTTTTAAATATTTCGATGTATCAGGGACTCAATGCAAGAGTGTTTGCTCATTCAAAACTCTCAAGTGCCTACTTTGCTGATAAACATCTCCAACATATTATCAATTCATGACAAGTTTTTTTGTTTTCCCTTTTAGTCCTTAGCATGGTATGGAGGCAAAATGATTAATATTTGACCATTAACCAAAATGCACATGCAAATAAGATGATTTCTGAGCTTGAATCAGAACGCCCAAATTCATTACAATATGCTAAAAATTGTCCGGTTTAAAGAATACTATCACAGCCCACAGCTTCAGAGCTACTTCAGGAGCAGAACTTCACCTATGCTCCCTATTGTACTCTGCCAGTAGCGTGCCACAAAAAGGTATATTTTTAAACATAATCAAAATGCATAACTTGAACCTTGCAAATTCTGAAACGTGTATAGCTTTACAACCCCAAGTAACCTAATTGCATAGAAATAATATACAATGCACTATAAACTTCCTGGAAAATTCACTTAATCACATAAAAGCCAGAAGTTGCTGATTACAACATTTAGAAGCTTCACACAAATACACTGAATTTTCATTTTAGTAATAGAAAGCAAAACCATACAAATTATAAGCAGAAGCCACAACATTATTAAGGGCAGCTAGCACTAAGGAAAGAATAAGCAACACTTGAGACAAGTCAACTGAAGACTATTTTTCAGTGCTTTTTATTACAGTATCAGCCTAAACCCCAAAAAGTTGTTCAGATTCAATGAACAAGCCCATCATACTATTTTGTAGGCTAACTTGTCTTTGCATTTGAAAAAAAATAATTTAAATATGCCTGGTTACAAAGAAAAAGATCAGGAAAAAAAAAAAAAAACAACAACAACATGACTTCCTGCCCTGATAAGATCACAAAAAAAGCAAACAGTGATGGAAGAGGAAGTAAATGACAAAACTAACCTGATGTATATTGTAAGGTGAAGGAAAAGAAAGACTATTAAGATATTTTTTTTTCAGATGATCTGGAACTCCATAATTCAACTATATGTTTCCTATATTTAAGCCACCTACCAAGGAAATCATCTCAAAAATATCAAGAGGTGTTTGTTTAAAATTACTTAAATTCCTTTACAAAAAAGAAATATACATATAGCAGTAAAAAGAAACATACATATAGCAGTATGGACTCAGGAACTAGTTTCCTATGACCCTGATCTTTGATGAAAGCAGAAAATAAACTGCTCTATAGCCAGCAGCTGAACCTTCTTTTTCCTTGGTTTGAAAAATTTATATTTAATGGCAGAGGGTAAGTCATCTGAAAATTAAGGCTCTTTTCATATTAAAGAGTTCTGAAAAGCAAGAGTCAGTTCACACTAAATATTTAAACAAATAGCAGATGCATTTTCAGATGTGTTTACTAAGCAGAATGATGAGCTAATACAATATATAATAGCATCCCTGATGTTTTTTGTTTGCTTGGATTTACTTGTTTTTATTTCTTTAAACAAATACAAACACAGGTACCACAGCATGCCTGAATCTGCGGACATGTGAAAGCATGGCCTTAGGCAGATGAGAAATTCCAAAAACTTTAGGGTTAGTGCATTCAAATAAGACAAGAAATAAGAGAGCCCGTATGAAAAGCCTGAATTAGTGCAGCGTTTTTGTCAGCATTGGTAATGACAGGAAACCTTGGGAATACTGAAACCATACAATATTGAAATTGGGGACAACATGGTAGATATTTAAGTTAAAAGTGTGTAACTTAATAAGCATACGTGAACAACAACAACAACAAAAAACACCAGCTGTGTTTTAAGCACTTAGTGCTTGAGGTGTGAGGAGCGGCTTGTTTGGGGGTTCTTGCTACTACTAATATTCCCGAGTTAAGTAAGTTATTGACACACAAGAGCAACAACTAAAGCCACTGAATTATCCTTATGCCATCCATTTCATTCTTCTATGCCCATAAAACTCTCTCCCCTCTCCATACAGACACGCACACCCCAGCTCAAAGCTTTTCATCAACTGCTTCAGTTTTGACATGCAAATCCTGCAAGTTTATCTGGCTCCTGCACATTTTGCAAACAGCCCCAGTAAGAGGTGAAGTTAAAAGCACAACAAATTATAATTTCAGAACGCGTTTTGGGAAGAGAGGAGATTCGTTTCATTGGTCCTACCAGATCACCACATCTATAGAGCCTCTACAAGAAAACTTAGTTAAAGCCTGTATCTCATGCACTGGTTGGTTGGTTTCAATAATAATAATAATTTACAGGTATATTCCTCACAAAACAGGAAACTTCATCAAATACATTATTTTGAAAAGGCTTTATGCCCAAATCTTACCACTTTCCAAAATACTAGGATATTTACAAAGCCACCAGAAAATGTAAGAATAAGAAATACAACTCATGGAAATATATGTGAAGGAGGCAACATATTTTTAGCACTCTTTTTCTCTGACTTTTCAGAAGAGACCTTGGACTAATAAATGGCCTCCACTAAGAGACACAAGGGCTCAATAAATTTGCTGGCACAAGTAAATTAACCTCCAGAATTCAGGAGAGCCGCATCCATTCGGCAGGCACTGAATTTCGCTCCCCAGAGTATTTTCTGTGTGACTGTCACTGTAGTTTCTGCCCGGCTGTTGTGTAAATAATTCCTGACTCAAATCCAAGCCAAATACTTGTTTGTCACTGAACTTAAAATTTGTGTCCAAGTAGCAAAATGGTCTTTTAATTCCACTGTAGCCTCATCTCAGGCTCAGGTCACAACGCTGGCCTAAGGATGGACAAGCGAGGACAATTATTCTGCCAGTTAGCTGTGTCTTAAAGGTGGATTCTGAAAATGCAAGGGATAGCAGGAAAATTGATGCAGTTCACTTGCTCACTTGCTGAAGCCATCCTGGCTGAGCTCAGATGCCAAAAAACAACTCTCAGGACAGAGGTGGCACCTCTGACCACCAGGCCTTTAGTGAACAAGGAGCTGGCAGCTGGGGGAGAAAGATGAGCTTGCAGTGCTGCCTCTGTCTTTCAACAGCAGTACAAAGGACACTGTATCTGGTCCGCAGAGGTGATAAACCAAATAGAAAAGAAAAATATAATCTAACCAGTCCAGAGGTATTACTCACATTTCAAAAACAGCTTTCAGTAAGCCCTGCCAGCCAACGCTGCTGCCCTGAGCCACACACAGCCACTGCTCACAAGGACACGATGCACCTTCCCTCCTGCTGCCTACAAGGGGTTATCCCACAGACATTTTTGACCACTGTAAAGGGATTTGCACACTGATAGATGTTACTGGACTATTTGTTTGCTTGAAAAAGGTATTTTCATGAATATTCTCCTGCTGCAGAAGAGGACAAACAAACAACTTCAGACTCTGGAATACCATTGCAGGCAACTACAGAAAACCTGGTATCATTTCACTCGTGCTAGCTGATATCCGTAGAAACAAAAAGCTTAAAATGTGAAAACTTTTCTAAGTTCTGGTTCACTTAAACGCCTGTTCCAGTCACCATTATGTTTTTCATTTTATTTGCTATATGTACGCGTGGTGGTTTTAACTCACATTTCAAAGCGTGGGACTGAGACACCATACCTCACTGTACCTTCACCTAGCACAAAGCTTCTTAGGGATGAAAGGAAGCATTTTATGTAGTGCCTTTCTTCCTGTGAAAGACAGTTACCAGGAGAACACATCCTGGCAATACCTTACAACATACAAAAATACTGTCTGCTAACAAGGAAACGATCACAGTCAGTTATACAATAATACATTGGCTCCCCACAAAATAATGGGGCAAAAACTTCAGTCTCATCCCACTGGTAAAACAATTCATGAATACATTTTGTTGAGAGTTATTTGTTATTACATCATATTCCTTAACTACATCTCAGAGAGTAAAGAAATTATGTTGTTTTAAGAGAAGAGTTCAACTTTAGGGAGTTCTACAGTTGTCTTACTAACATCTGTGGGATTCCAATATGTAAAGAGAAAAGTAAAACTACCAAAATATTCCCTGCAGCTTTCCCTGTGCAGTCAGAGTGGTGATTTTCACTGGTAACAAGAATTGAAAGAATGCTCCTAGCAGATGGAGATTGTGTCAGTCATGCCTGTCCTCCTCGATTCCTGTGGTAATTTTCAAAAGTAAATAAATAAATAAATAAATACTTTTTTTTTTTCCTTCTAATGTTTTCTTAAATTATTACAGTAGTGAGGAAAGAACTTTGCACATCACAATTGAGCTGCAATGTGGCAATCAGTGGGGGAAAAAAAAAAGAATTAGCACTGAAAATGACTTTTTTTGAAGTGTTAGATCATCAGCATCATTGAGAACCAGAAAACCTGGCTGCCCATACTATAGGGCATGCCAGAACAGTTTGTGTTGCCCAGCTACTCAGTACAGCTTGTGCCAATGGGAAGAGAAAGAAAGGAAAATCAGTAGGGTGACACAGTAAACAAGATTATTTGTACCCAGTATAAGCATTAGAATTTCACCCCAAATTTTGCACTGGGTTATGCTCATCTTGCCAAACAAACAGCGAGCAGGTGATGACCCTGTCCCCACACAGGATGCTGGCACATCTCATCAGTCTGGTTTTGCAGAGTCAGGACAGACGGTGCTCTGTCACTTCGACAGAAATAAATTCAAATGACTTGGGAATAACATTCAAACAACATCGAATTTCACAGTCATGATCATAAGACCCTTCGCTGACTCAGTGCGTCCTCTTTCATAAGCACCAGCATGATTAAACAGGGATGAGACACGAGCAGTTCGGAGGACGTGGACCATCAGGGCTGGCCCACTTCGGCCACCTTACAGCAACACAGACCTGGCAGTTCTTCATGGAGGACTCCGAGCTCAGTTAATTTTAAATCATAGAAAAAAAAGGCCCGTAGTGGAGCTAAATTGGCATGTGTTGAGACTCAAGGAAAGCCGTCTGCTTCTAAATGGCTGAGGGTTCCAACACTGCATCTGTGCTGCAGGTTACTCTTTGCTGTGAAGTATCAGCACAGAGCTTACACCCTGCACAGCTCCCAGGCACCTGGAAAAGCAACCCTGTTGCCATTAGTGGCAAATATCTGTAGTGCTTCCCAGTCTAAGTGTTACTGTTCTGTGAGGAAAGCTACATTGTTTGCAGCCATATCAATAAATCATCGCTCATTGCTAGTGAATTCCCAGACCCCATCTAACTCTCCATTTTTAATGAACATTAGCAAAAGCATTTTTTGTTTTCAGAGGCAAAACAAAGAAAAAATTTTATTCGCAACCAGTACTTCACATCAGCTTTCTGTAGAGGGAAAAAAGCTTGGTTATGACCCAGAGACAAGTGCTGGCTGTCTCCCAGCAGTCAATGAAGACTGCAGCTTCCTAAAGATTCTGCAAGTAACCAAATGATTTGAATATCACAGATCATACAGTGCTGTTAAGGGGGCCGGGCAGGTCATGAAAGATGTAGATGGCTTTTGGTTATTCTCAGTTCCTTTCATGCTAAGAGGGCACTAGGGAGCAATCACTGCCTCTTTCCCATCCCCATGTTAGAGCCCTCTCGGTCCTCCCGGCTGGTTTTGAGGGAATTAATGAAGAAATTAACACTGCCTGTGTCCTCTGCATGCTGATGAAAACCAGGTGTGCAGTGCCATCTTATCCTACCTGGCCAGAGCAGCGAGTTCTCTTCATCCTTAATACCATTATTCATGACTTTATAACCTTAAACAGAAGCAATTACAATATGCTGTGCATAGGATAACTGACCGAATGCCCCAGTTGTTCACTCAGTAGGTACCAAGGAGTACCTGGACTCTAAAACCAGGCACTGCCTTCACTGGGGGGCTTTATTTCAAGTACCTCTCCCCACAGAGTGGGGATCACCCCCAACAGCCAGCCCTGAGCCTTAGGGCCGCCCTTGTATGCTCATCTTCTGCCATCCAATTCGGTACATCAATGTTTCAGGAGGCATATGACACATATCAGAAAGCAGATAAAGAAATACAGAAAGCCTTCGTACAATATCTGTAATCCCAAACTTTCCTGACATCCCAAAGTTTATAAATCTGTCAGCTGAATCCAAGTGCTGGGTCTCCCGCATGCTTTCTTCAGCTTCTGAGGACCCACTTATTACGTGTCAGATTATAGACAGGGAACAATTATCCTCATCTTTTTCTGTTGAAATCTAAGCTAATATTTACTTTTTAACTTCCAACCGGAAAGAAGATGAAGCATATCCTCTGTTAAAGTGGCCTCGTTTGATCGGATGTAAATTGCTGAACCACAATAACACAATTAAGGCCAGTAATGGGCCTGTATCTCTCCCTTATCTGAGGAACCGATTCTCTTCCAGCTTAAAGCGAGCAGACAAGCTCACCCGGCAGTAAGCCCAGAGATGGATGTGTGTTGTCAGAACATCTTCCACAAGAACACGCTAGTTTTTTGTATTGGAGGCGAGATTCACAAAATACTTACTTGCGTACTCTTTAATCCTCAAATCCACACTTCTAAAATGTTCCCTAAATTTCACCTCATTTCCCAGTCTGTCAAGAATCAGGAAGATAGATGGACGAGCAGAAAATAGAAAAGCACTCTTCCCTTTTTCCTCAACATAACTGGGTTGCCGTGCTGAGAATAAAGGCAAAACAGCCATGGAAAGTAAATCCTTTTTTTTTTTTTTTTGGAATCTATTTTTATCATCAAGACTAAAGTATATACTCAGATGCATTCTTAAAATTAATAACGACGCATGTTAGGGGATACCAAGCAGCCCTGAAGTGAACACGAGATATGCAAATATTATTTTCTGTACTCCTGTCAAACTCAATCAGCTATCAGCTTGAACCAGGAGTTCCATAAAATGCCTTCATTTAACTTGATTGGAAGGGATATTGAACAAAATTAATTAAAGGAACATCTTTCTTCTCAAAGTATTTGCTCAGATGTCACCTCAAAAAGTGGTTTAGGTGCTTTATAACAAGACTTGATTTAGCATCTTAGGCAGAAAATGGGGGGAGTGGGGGAGAGGTGATGTGCCCTGAATTTTAAAGGCAGTCTTAAACCGGTGAGCCTTTACATGTCATGTCAAAATGACAGGGTTTACTGCATCAGCCACATGCAACAGCTGCATTACTCAGCAGAGAGCACTCTTCCCGAACTCTGAAGGAAAAGATTCCTTGCGATAACGGTGGTTGTGGCATCCAGGAGCACCACAGCCACTGCAGAGCACTGCTTCACCACGGAGGCAGTGGGAGAAACCCGCTGAGGTGTGCCCAGAAAGCAGCCATCCACATCATATTTCAAATACGGTTTGAGTATCTCAAGAAATTGTACTTTTTTAATTTGGCACCAGTATTCCACATAATTTCCGCAGTGGAGACATCTAAAAATACTCGTTGAAATAGCGCTGATTGCCACGCTTTGGAAAACAATCTTCTCAATAACACAACGCTCCCACAAATCCTTCACCACAGATGAACACGTGCTCCATCTCCAACACTGGCAAAGCTTGAAACATTAACCCGTATTATTCTCCTTCACCCAGGGTACCAATTTTTGCCAAGGTGAACCAACAGTGTTGACTGTGGCTCTCTTATTTCATTTCAGCACAACCAACCAATTTCCATTAGCAAAATACCCGTTTTGCCAAGCGTTTGGATAACCTCCACTTCAGCACCTGACTTGTAGGAACAGCAAAGACGGACTGAGTGAAGGACTTTTTGAGGTAAGCATCAACACAGACAAGAGGCTCCGAAGCAAGGCAAAGGCAAACAAGGATAAGGATACACTAAAATAACCCTACTTGGAGCAAACCTCGTGTGTCTGCAGAAGGTATCACTCTGTGTGATATCCTGACAGCTCTTCCCATCAAAACAGAGTTCCACATTTCTGAATCGAACCCTAGCACCAGACACATGCTGCTGCAGCAGCTCCACTGTCTTGTTTCCAAAGCACTAGACGAATTGAGCACCGAGGGAGATACAGCAGCATTTGAGATGTTCCCCAAGGCAATGCTGCCTTGGTTTGGAGATGGAGACAAGAACATCAGCACCAAGAGAGCCCTTTACGCTGCCGTGCCTCAGGGATACACTTGACTGTACAGTGAGATTTCCACACAGCCCCTCTAGCAAACCCTCCTGCCTCCCAAACCTCTCCTCTTAGTGCCCATCACCGCTCTCCTTTCCCCAGCCAGGGGCACCGTGGGCTCTATAAAGGCACATGCACAGCAAGCAGAGCTCCCAGGAAAGGGCTAAAAGGAAGCCTGCGAGGTTTGAGGAAGGACTGGCTGAGAAAAGATGGTCTGTACAAACCACTTGTGGCTCACCGTGGTGAACCTTTCATAGCACTTTTCCCAGCACACTCTTCTTTTTCAGTCCAAACCTGCTGCTACCACGTCTACAACCAGGCTTGAAGTTAAGGCTGCATGCTAAGTTTTATTACTGAATATTTTATACCCAATCTTATTCCATATGTAAACCATAGAACATTAAAAGCTGGCTATGATGTTTGTCTAAAATAACAGCATTTACATTCGCAGAAGTCTTCTGACAGCAGGATACACGGAAAGTGCTCCGCAGAGCATCTGAATGGAAATATTTTCTAGAAACAGCAGAGGGGGATGTTAGCACAACTGGCTTTGAACCAGAATTTAACTGTATCTGTAATTGCCTTTTAACTCAATGCCATACTAAACTCCTACATTAGCTAAAGATGCACCTTCATTTCATTACCGCGCTGGCCATTTTTCTGGCTAGTTTGAAAGCTTTATTTCATCAATTCTTTATACCCAAGGACAGTTAAATTCAGTGCTGATTAACTATTTTGACCATTCAATATTTTTTCAAGTCTAAAGCAGAAGATTTCCCGTAACTGGAATTCTGCTAAATTATTAGCTAAACTTGAGCAATATACAGTGAAACATACTTTAGGTAGTAATCATTTACTTAGGCACACCAGAGGTTTGTTTTTTTTTTTTTGTTTGTTTGTTTGTTTGTTTTTTTATTTGCACAGTGGAAATACAATAAAGAAAAGCATCAGTGCTAAGAGTATTAAAATATAAATCTATCCACCTTCAAAATGCAGATGAAAGAGATTAAATAGAAAATATGAGCAGGCGTGAACTGTTACCAAATCTGTATTCTGACTGGCATTAAACCCAGCAGAGCAAAACCATTACCACCCTTTACTTGCAATAAAGACAAGCCTGCATGGTGCAGCTCGTGGCACAACCTTTATGCGGGATGAAAGGCAAAAAAATCTTTGCACTTTCTGACGTGTACAGATGAGACCCTTTTTAAAGTTTCCCCATCTGTAAAAGCACCTGATCCGTTTCGACAACCGCCTTCCAACCTCTTTCTGTGACTGCTCAGCCACACAGATAGACTCCTGACACGGAGAAATATGACCAGGGATTTAAGCAATGACTGTATTCACAGAGGAGAGAGGCGAGATCTAGCTTCTCGCAGCCGAAATACCTGCGCCCCTTCAGTCACTGTTTTTATTACGTCATGTGCCTGCGATCAGCCTCCCGCTCCGGGCAGGATTTGCCAGCAAGGAGCAGGACTTCCAAAGCAGACCTCCACCTCCAACATGAAAGCACAATACTTTTGCACAGAGCAAACAAAACCCCCTCGTTTTTAGCGTTGGAGGTATTATTGCTCCCAGCAGGACAGCTCTCTCCCCAGCAAGGTGGCAATCCTAAATCAAAGTCCTACTTCATGGTTCATCCACGCACTGTCGTGGACCCAGTGAGCCAGAAACGGGTGACGGCAGAGGACAGGCATACCTGAAAGTTCCCCCATGCAAGTGGGGCACCAGCTGGCCTTTCTCCCCTCTGACTTACAGGCTGGCCAAAAAGCAGTGGCACGACAACCTCCGGTGGTGGAAGCCCTCTTTGGGGGAGGACAAAGTTCCCCTTCTGGCACCATAAGCGGTTCTGAAGAGCAACCAGCCACTACCCACCTTCTTCTCTTGACAGCACAACCCCAAAATTAGGATTTGAGCCCCCGGCAGGGCAGAGAAGTGGGGTCCCCACGCCAGCTCCCCGCACCCACTCAGCACAAAAGGGGCAACCTCCATCCCCCAAAGCACGCGTGGGCCCCCCGACTCTGCCATGCCCCTGCTGGGGGTCACCTCCTCCCTCCACCCCGGCCCTGCGTGCCCCCAGGGGGGGCTAGGCGACACGGGGGGTGACACGGGGGGGGTCCCTCGCAGCCCCACGCGGGGAAGTTTCACGGAGTCACCCCGGGGGGGGCCGGCCCGGGGGCGGCGGCACCGCGGAGAAAAGTTACTTGTCGCTGCCGGGGCGGCACGGTACAGCCCGGTACAGCCCGGTAGAGCCCAGCACGGCTCGGCACAGCCCGGCACGGCCCCAGCTCTCCCCACAAGATGGAAGGCGCGAGGTCGCCCGTCCCCGCGGGGCGCCCACCGTCGAGCCGGGGGCAGCGGGCACCGGCAGCCCCCCGCCCGCCCTCCTGGCTCCCTCCCTCTTTCCTTCCCTTCCTTCCCTTTCTTCCCCTTCCTCCCCCCGTCCCCCCGGCGCTCACCCCGCTCCTGCTCGGCTTGCAGGCAGATGGGGATGTTCCTCTTCCAGCCCGGCATGGCTCCGCGCGTCCTGCTCAGCGCTGCGGCGGCGGCGGGGGGCTCATGGCAGGGCGCGGCGGCGGCGGCCACCGGCGGCTCGGGGATGGGGCGGCGGCCTCGCCGCCAGAGGGAGGGAGGGAAGGAGGGGAAGGAGGGAGGGGAAGGAGGCGGCGGAGCCGGAGGGATGGAGGGGAAAGGGAGCGGGGAGGGCTCGCCCCGGTTCAGCCGGGGACAGGCGAGGGGCGAGAGGAGGAGGGATTGTGGGAGGGGGAGGCGCGGAGGGACGGCCGGCCCCCAATGGAGGAGCCCCGGCAGGTGGGGCCGCGGGGAGGGACGGGGGGAGCCGCCAGGTGGAGGGGGAGGCCCCGCTCCGTGTCCCCAGTGCTTGTCCCCGCTCCTTGTGCCGGCTCCTTGTCCCCGCTCCAGGCGCGGGTGGGAGCCCCGCTGCCGCCTGCACCATCTTGTCACTTGTTGGAGGGAACGAGGGGTTGGGGGGGGCCCTGCCCCTCCGCGGGGCTCCCAAAATGTCGGGCACTCATGGAACAGCACCCACAGCCCCTGGGTCACACAGAATCATAGAGCCACTGAGGCTGGAAAAGCCCTCCAAGATCATCTGGTCCAACCATCCGCCTACCACCACTGTCACCCACTAAACCATGTCCCCAAGCACCACGTCCAACCTTTCCTTGAACACCCCCAGGGACAGTGACTCCACCACCTCCCTGGGCAACCCGTCCCAATGCCTGACTGCTCTTTCTGAGAATAAATGCCTCCTCATTTCCAACCTGAACCTCCCCTGGGGCAACTTGAGGCCCACCCAGACTCTGCACCACACAGGGCTCAGGATGCTGTTGTGACAGGTCAGGTTTCTGGCATTATTCTGGCCGGTGCCTTACAACCCTTGGACCAAAAGACCTCAACTCTCACCGTCAAAATTGGTTCTTACACAGCCATGTCCTAATAGCAGGCTAATGCTACAGCAATTAAATATTCTTTTTAATTTTTTATTTTTTTTTTAAAGCTACTGTAAAATTCAAAGTCTCGGGTTTGAATTTTATTTCTAAATAATGATAGCAGTGTAAATGAAGCCTAATTATTTTTTTTCAAGGCACTTCTGGGGGTGGACTGCTATATGAGCTTCACTGTGCCTACCAGTTATGTTGTGACTATTTCTGCATTGCCTGTCATTTCCTCGTATTTATAGAAATTAAGTAATTTTACATGGTCAAACAACTATCCGCGAGCCCTTCATTCAGACGAAAATTTGAAGGGTTTCCTGACTTTAATTTCTGTTGTAAACATGATGACAGTTTCCTGACACAGCATTTTTCCATGTTGACTTGGTGCCAGTGCATAAAGCAAATGTGCGTCTTGGTGCTCATGAAAGCCTCTTGATTAAAATCCCACTGATGAGAGCTGCAGTGACTGGCTTTTCTTTGATTGCACTTAGGCCGAGGTTTCAGCAGCAGCAGTGCTGTATTCGTGCGTGGCAGGGGCACCGAGCAGGACCAGTGTGATCCATGTCCTGGATAAGGCACATCCTGGGCTCCTGCTGAATTTTGGAGTATACCACATGGAGCTGGTTTTGCTGTCTGTGAGAGCGCAGCTGATAACGGATCAAAACAAAAACCAGTGGCACAATGTTACCAAACTGAAAGCATTTTAACAACTTAGAGCTGGCAGGCTGAGTTTTCATCAGGATGCACACGTGAATGTTTCGTCTCGTCACTGGGGGTGCTAAATTTGGATTTATTGCATCCTTGAACCATAGCCTTGTCTTCAAGAAGAGACATATTTACAGTCATATTCTTCTTTTGATATCCCTTTACTTAAAAAAATGTTGTTTTTCTCATTGGTATTTCTACAGAAAGAAATGTGAGTGTGCCTGTGAATGTCTTAGCACTCTAAAATAAGAGATCTTCAGCCAGATGCGTTGCTTGCAGGGCAAAGCTTCCAGAAGATGCCTTTGGGGCGTGCTGGCAGAGAGCTGCACTGCCCAAGGCAGGTGCAAAGGAAACAGGGCCCGGAGTCGAGCTTGCAGCACCCTGCAGCTGCTCAGCACTGCAAGCACCCACACGAGGATATGGGGCTAAAAATTGTCCCAAGGGTTTCTGGAGTATACGCAGCAAGGAGATGGTTTTCAAAGCACTGAAGTGGGTTAGAGGCTGTGTTGCTTTAGAAGCTGCATTATAAAAACGTGCTCTGACACTTATTCTCCTAACCCGTGCCATTTCTTACAGCAAACTTGGGCTTTAAAGTGTTATGGAATTAAATAAAACTTCAGATGATTGTGTGTCATCCATGTCCTAAATCTTACCCACTGCCTCTGATGTCCAGCTTTTACTCTTAGCCTTTCCATTATAAACAGAAAAAAAAAAAATACAAACATTGAGCCTTAACATTGTAGTTCAGATCCTCCAATCGACTTTTTGCCAGCATTGGAGTTGTGCAAAATTGCAGGTCAAAGGAATAAAGCAGTAGATTGCCCTACTCTCCAGCCTCCAACAAGCCATTTTCTAGCTATTTTTTTATATTGCCATCACTTTTAAAGTGAGTAAACATTCTCTAGGACTGAATGTGGGATTCTTCAAGGTCCTGGGGGAGTCATAAAATTCCAGCTGCTGTTCTGAATTTGCTCCAGAAACGTGTTTCAAAATGAGGGATAAACTCTCCTTTTTCTAAATATTGCTGGCTTTTCAGGAATAAGCATACTACATGTTAAATAACTAGCAATATTCACATCTTTGAGTGGAGTATGTATGCTTCTCTTATGCAAGACCTTGCAGATAAATCCTTTTAAGCAATGACACTCTGTAATTCCCCATTTCTGTGCTACAGGAAAAGCTTGCATGGGTGCCTGGCTCAAGTTAATTTAATTGCATTCTGTTACTCACATGAGCTGTTTCACACTGAACAACTGCTTCTGCATATCCCAATGCTAGTAATGGAAGAGAGCGGTCACCTGATTTAGATGTGCATTTAATGGTGAATACATCACACCAGCAGCATATAAACTTCCTGCTAGCTCCTTTCTGTCCACAGCTTTTTCCCTCAGAGGATTTTAAATGAGTCGAATCTTGATTTTCAAGGAGACAACCTTTCTTCTCACTTGACACTGCAGCATGGATGTCATCTGAAGCACATGTAAAGCACACTGGAATTAAACAGCAAAAGAAGTACAATGTGCCCAAGGGAAGGTTTTGCTCTGTGAAACATTCTAAAGAAGAGATTCAATTTTTCTGTTTGTTTGTATTTTTGTTTTGTTTGTTTGTTTTATATCTTTTTTCTTATTTATTCCCTAAAAGCTAGTAGGAGAAATATACAGATGGGTTGAACTGAGGGCTGGAGGACTGGAAAGTTTCTCAGTATCTGCAAATATTTGCCAGTAATTACCTCTAAATTACAGGAGATGCCTGAGCTTTTAGGTTTTTAAACTTTGCTTTTTCTTTTTTTTTTTTTTTTCCCTCAGTAATTGGAAGTCACTATCCATGTTCATGTACATATTTGTGGTTACAAAAAGTTTGAGAAGGTGCTAAGAGTCTAAAATGACCTTTTAAAATAATTGTGGTAATAACAAGAGATTGCAGCTTCTATAGGTTATTGGTCATCCGAGCCCCAGAAATGTCCGTATTGTTCTGAACAGATGGAAAACGCCCGAGCCTACCACACTGTCCTCAGCTCTGTAGTATTTACCTGTGCCATCTGGGAGGAAGGTGAGGTGGGTTTTGGTCCTTTTAAATAGACCAGTCACCAATGCATACCTGAGACTGGCACATTCCTGCTGAGGGTTGCATAAATGCTTAAAAGTCACATTAAAATGTGATGTAATTTCATTAAAAATGTGATACCAATCTTGTCAGAGCGGAGCACTAGACAAAACGGAGACGCACTCTGTACTGTGTTATCTTCCCTGTACGCTGTCCTTATGTTTCCTTTCTTTATTTTCCTTTTATGAAAAAGGTGCTTTATCTCGAAAGATATTTGTCACGTTACAGAACACCAGATCAAAAAGTTCCTAGATGAGACACAAGCATACCAACAATTGATTTTTTTAGACGCATTTTAACACTTCTATTAACACCTGCTAACAAAAGGCAGTAAGGCGTTCTGCCACAGACCTGCGGCCCTTTGCTGCCAGCCTCACTGGGGATGTCCTCCCTACACAGAGCAGAGGAAATTTCCTTCTATCTGCTCTTTCTGTGGCCCCAGATCTCCAATGTTGGCACAGCGGCAGCCTTCAGCAGAAAAGGAGGAAGCCTGAGCCTGGCCCAAAGAAGGGTAAGGCTCAGGCTACCTGGGCTGTCAGTCCCAGGCTGGTTTAAGAATTAGGGAGGTGCACCCACACAATTAGCTCTGGCAAGCTGGCAGGGATTCTGTGTAGGCTCAGCGTCAGAAATTTAGGTACCTAGATGATGGTTGGTGGGAGTTGTGGTAGACGCAGCCTTACAAATAACCATAAGGCTAGGCGGGACTTTTATGGGCTGTAGCTGTGGTTTTAGGAATCTGTTTTTTGAGTATCTGAGGGTACCTAATGATTTTTGATGTAACTTAAGCCCTAACCAATACATTCACATTAGCAATGTGTCTAAATTACTGACAGTACTAAAGATCCCTAAAAGACCTCACATACTGACATACGCAGGCATTCCCACCTCTGGCAATGAGGATGTTGTGTATTTTGTGTTGTCAGTCCCAGCCTTGGCAAACTGATTTGCATCTAACCAAAGTATCTTTTGCATATGTCCTGTTCCTGGAAAAATACTATCAATCACACAGCAGTTGATGTTGGAAGGTACCTCTGGAAATCACCCAGTCCAACCACCCTGCTCAAAGCAGGATCAACCCGAGCAGGCTGCCCAGGACTGTGCCTGGTCGGGCTTTGAGCACCTTCCAGGATGGAGACTCCACAACCTGTCCAGGGAGCCTGTGCCAGTG
Source organism: Anas acuta (assembly GCF_963932015.1). NCBI lineage: Eukaryota > Metazoa > Chordata > Aves > Anseriformes > Anatidae > Anas > Anas acuta. The sequence goes on along the minus strand of NC_088979.1, from coordinate 168,328,210 downwards.
TTCCTCCACCCTCATGGTAAGAAAAAGAGAGTTGTTATTTATGCTTACACTGAATTTCCTGCATTTCACTTGGAGCCCGTTGTCCCTTGTCCTGTCACTGTGAAGTGTTTGGCCCCATCCTCTTTATTCCCTCCTATCAGGTAGTTACAGAAGTGGATGAGATCCACCCTGAGCCTTTTCCCCATGCTGAACAGCCCCAGCTCTGCCAGCCTCACCCTCTGTATGTGAGGTATTCCAAGCCCATAATCATCTTTGTGACCCTCTCCAGCATGTCCATGCCTCTTTTGTACTGTGGGTTGTTCCTCCCCTTGGCAGGACTCTTCACTTCTCCTTGCTGCACTTCATGAGGCTGCTGTCAGCCCATTTCTCCAGCCTGTCGAGATCCCTCTGAGTGAAGAAGAACCCTTTGGTGTATCACCCACTCCTACCAGTTTCTGCAGATTTGCTGAGGATGCACACTCTCCCATCGTCCAGGTCATTAAATATGTAAACAGTAAGGTATCAGTCCCTGAGGTATCGGTCACCGGTGCCTGGCCCCCAGCTCAACATGGTGCCCCTGGTCCCAGCCCTCTGCACCCCTGGCCCAGGCTCACTGCACCACTTGGTGCTGGAACTCAGTGCCCTGACACTTTCATTTCTCAAGCAGGGTTCTCAGCACAGTCAAGCTCTTCTACAGGGAGGAGGTAAGGCCTGCAGCAGGAGAGGAATTAATTTTGGGGAACATCTTGGAGAGTTAAAAACTCAGGACTGGTGTGCATGAAATAATGGACTGGGAGGCACCCCAGAATGAGGCTGGCTTAGGAAAAGGCTAAAGAACATCTGGGCTGGTAGAAATCAAATCTATGCTGTGACAACTGACTTTCATTGTATTTTTTGATGTAGGTATTACAGGGAATGATTTCTGATTTCATTGAGATCAATGAGAATGTTATTGTCAAGGATACTGTGTATAGTGGAATGGGATTTGCTTCCATTTCTTTAGGGACAAGTCACGTATTTTCTGTCTCCCATTGTCTTCCATGATCTGAGGCAGATTCCTGGGAAGGACAGGGAAAATGAGAGAGAGAGAGAGCGAGCAGACACGTAACTGATAATCCTTGCATATGTAGATAAGAGCTATGGGTAACCTAAGCATGTTTTTTTTGTTGTTGTTTTTTGGTTTGGGTTTTTTTGCAAGTGCTGCTCTCTGTAGAGCCAGACTCACACTGGTAGAATGACTTGGATTTATACCAAACATATAATTAGTGTGCTGTCACAGACTGCATTGCCTATAAGCCACGGTGGCTGCAGAGAGAGGCAAACTTCAGCAATCTGATTTTTCTTGGGGTGCTCACTCCTCCTGCTCTCTGCACACAGCCTGGGTGTGGGCAGAGAGCTTTTGAGGGTGTCAGTCCTGCTGCCAGCAGTCGTGTGCTCCTTGTTCACAGAACAGAACAGCCCATGTAAAAGAAACTGGGTTTGGCCCCTGAAATTCCCAAGGTGGATACACGTTCTTCAATGCCTTTTGTGCATGTTTCATTTTGATGCTTGTCTGTGTTGAATTCTGATAAATGCATTTACTTACTTTTTCTGGCAAGCGACCTGCAGACATGAATACTATTAATGACACTCAGCACACTTTGGGAAGCCCATTATCGGAAAGCCAGCTGCTATTTCAGGCACATTAGTTATACCCATTATCCACACACAAGCCACACGATTGATTGTCTTACACATCCCCACTAGCTGAGAAATAATGACTCGCTGGTGCTGAACCAGCCATGAACTTACAGCAATTAAGCATAGCCAGCTCTGTGGGGCAACTGGTTCCACTGCAGGGCATAAATGTCCCACTCCTGGAGGCTCGGGGCAAGCTCATGAAATAGATTTGCTTCCTGGAGCCACAGCTGATCATCCCAGGTTTCCATGCTGGTATGATCGTGCCCCTCCTGAACACACCTTGTACAAGAAGTGCTAATTTTTGCAGTGTGAGAACAATTGCAGTGTGAGGGAATTCCCATTGCTGGTAGTGTTACCTTCTCTGAACTCCACCACTCAAAAAGTAGCTCAGGTTTCCAGCGTCTCACAGAACATCTGCCTGCTGTATGAGCTCTGAGCTAACACAGAGGGCAGCTGGAATGAGCAGCAGTGAGATGGAAAGAAGGAAAACAACCAGTGTGCAGTCTCTGGAGTGCCTCGAGTAAGGCTATAGCTGAGTTAAAGCCATTAACTCTTAAAAGGGACAGAAAAGATGGACTCAGTTTTACACAATAATCCAAGAAATACTTCCTAGAATGGATCCAAGCTCTGACACAATACACACCCCAGCATCCCTAAAGCCAAATCTTTGGAATTGAGACTGAGAGAGCTGAGACTGTTCAGCCTGGAGAAGAGAAGATCTTAACAATGTCTATAAATATCTGAAGGGAGGGTGCAAAGAAATGGAGCCAGGCTCTTTCCAGTGGTGCCCAGTGCCAGGAAGAGGCGAAGGGCACAAACTGGAGCAGAGGAGGTTTCTGTGATGTGCAGATGCCTGAGCCATGGCCCAGGCTGCCCAGAGAGGCTGAGGAGTCTCCTTCTTGGAGATCTTCAAAAGCCACCTGAGCCATCCTGGGATTCTCTGAGGACAGCTCTCAAAAGGTAAGAGCAGGCTCTGCACTAGAAGCATGAAGAGCTTGGTATAGTGCCAGCAGAAACAGGTGAGTTGGTACACGAAAACACATGGCAACATAGACACCCTCAGAGTGTCTTTTGAGAACGGGACCACAGCTGTCTTAGATGTGTTTACAGTTTCTAAGTTTTGCCCCAAATCTTAGGGAAAAGGTTTTTAATTTTTACATACCATAACAAACAGCCATCAAGCTGATTCTCAAGTAGGTTACCCATCAGCAAAAATGTTGTTCACACTCATTTTTTTGAAATGTAGATTAAATATAGTCTTTTTAAGGGAATTCTGTATAATTAATGCAAATTTATGTGAATTATACTATTCTCTGCGTTTCCTACAATATACAGAACCCTTAGCTGATCGGGGGGAAGCTTTTCCTAAGGTGTCTGAGGTAACGTAATGATCTTAGAGAATGTGTTTATAACCCTTGCACCAAACCAGGAAGAAAACCTACAATTATACTTTAAATCAGAAAACACTGTTGTCTTACATAAATTGCTTAAATCATTCAAATAACATTAGGATTGGAAAGTCTATTGATCATTGGACTTGTGATAAGTATTTTATCATGAGTCTTCTACAAAGAAGACACGCAGTTTAGTATTAATTATTACTATTAATCAATGCTAACAGCCCCAATCCAGAAGAGGATGTGCAACAAACCACAACTTTAATAATATGATTAGTGAAAAGTGCTTTCCTGGATTAGGAAATCCAGCAAGTTCTATGTAAAGCAATGCTCACAGTTACATTCAGAGATTCATACACTTACCTGAAAAAAAGAAAAAGAAACCGTATGGTATAGAGTGAACCAATATGAAATATCTGTCTTCTGGGTATATTATGTATGTTTCTCCTCTGGACCATGGTAAGGTGTGTTTTCTGGATAATAAAAACAATCCATTTATAAACCCTTTTGTTCTTAAGCTAGATGATGGTACACACCTTGTCTTAACCAGCCCGCGTAAAGTAGTACCACTTCAGAGCTAAAGCCAGCAGCATCTTTCAACTTCATTGTAAAGTTTCAACATTACTAAGCAGTACTGCTGTTTTTTCAGACTTAGGAGGTACAAAAAAATGTCATACAAATATTCATTTCCTTCCTAAAATGAATCAATTGCACTATTTTCTGTATAAATATTGTCCTGTTTTCTTATAAATACATGCAAGTTGAATAAAGATTTATAAGAATCACTCAGTAGTCAGAACTTGTGTGGAGGAACATCTTTAATAAAAACCATGAAGATCCTGTGCTTTACTTATATAAGCAAAAGACTTGCATGTATTCTTTTCCTTAAATTTGGTTGACTGTAATTTACTTGCTGATCAGGCCACTCTGAAAAGAAATATTGGATTTCTACAGCACTTCGAAGTCTTTTCTTAATTTGACCAGAGTATGTAATCCTCCAGTTACACTTGGGAAACATCTATTTTTGCATCCACTATATTTTATTTCCAGTATATTTAATTGTGGTACATTTGTTAAGGGTTACATTTAAGGGTCTTAAATGCCTGTTCCTTTAGCCCTGATGTGGATAATAAAACATTTAGCTGTTAATATCAAGACTTTGAACATTCAGGTATCCAAACAGACTTGCACTCGTGCAAGCCTATTAAAAGTAAGTGTACAGAGAAAACTGAAGGATCAATCCCCTGTTGCCCAGTTAAGATCTGATTATTTTTAGCTTACTTCTTGATTTTTAAATAGGTAGTGGGAATGCTAATTTTGCTGCTTCTTGTCTTGAACATTTAGGTGCCTCTCTTCATTCTTTTTCTGTAATTAGTCTGATCAATTGTTTACCTTTGCATATGAAATCCAAAGCAGCTCACAAATGACTGCTGTAACTGTTCACAGTCACTAAAAGTTAAAAATTGTGATCTTACCATTTATAGGGAGTATATTTCAAATTTGTCTTTTTTTTTTTTTTTTTTTTTTGACTTGAAGGATAGGAAAACAAACTTAGAACTAAAAGTAGCTGTTGCCATGACAGAGACGAAATGTTTAGGGGAAAAATACCACCAACAGCATTAAAATAGCAATATACTTTTGAGAAACTTGAACAGTTAGGGGCTACTTGGTTGTTTCTCAGAATAGGCTGAGTCCTGCATGGAGCCGGGTGCTCTCAGTTCCCTTTGAGAAAGAGCAGGAGGAGGCTGCCCAGCCTCTTTCAGTGCTGGAAACCTTATTAAGGGTTGGTTGGTTGGCTTGTTTAGTATAATAGTGCCTAGAAAATGAAGAAATGCAGGGTAATGATAATCGAGTAACATGTGCCTGTCAGAGAAAATGGCACCTCAATGGCAGCCAACGCAAACACATCACTTTGAACTTTCTCTCATATAATATAATAAGGAGATTGATATCAAATAATATTTTAATAAAACTCCCTAGCTAGTAATTTTCACTGTGAAACAAATTGAGGGTAGCACAATATTATGCTACCTGGGAAGGAGCTTTTTATTTTCCAGCCTATTCATTGCTTTCTCTCCTATGAGGCTCCTGTACAAAAATACCATAAACTCTATCAAAGCCTTTGTAACAACAAAGACTGACTGGGGAAGAAAAAAAAAAAAAAAAAAAGCCTTTGATGCACATTTGTGACCCATGGAACAGATTACAGACACCAAAACACTGTAATGGTACTGTCTCAACAATGGAGCAAAGAAGATGAAACTTCACAAACAGGGGGATCTGTGGCTTTATAATGCAATAAAGTGTCTCATTGAATAAAGTCTAATAGGACCAGCTCAGAAATTGCAGCTAACCCTTTGTGGCTACGGGTAGATCCACCAATTAGCTATTAAGCAATTCAAACGCAATGCTTCAGTCTACCCTAATGACTCCCTGGCTGGTATCTCACTGGGGGAAAACACTCTTCTCAAGACCAGATTTACCAAAGCAATAGCCTCTGAGACCTCTGAAACAAATCCAGCGTTACAGTTCACCACACAAGGCTTCTGAGGAGGGGAATCTGAGGTTGCTGGCTGCCTCTGGCTGAATTCAACGAGAGCAGAGGATGTTAACCCTAGCCCTAGTCTGTGAGGGCAGGAGCCACCTCCTGCAGTAGCAGCCACTGCCAGGACTATGTGATAGTGATCTGTGCTACAGATTTCTCGATTTCACACAGGATCAAAACCTATAGAAACAAATAAGGGAATTGCTTGTTTCCATGCCTCTCCCCAGGAGACCTTTACCAATGAAATTTGGACATTAGTTTTCAAATAGGAGCACCTCTGTCAAGCTCCTGCACACCAGCTACTGTGCTTAGACATATAGAGAGCATTTGTGAGTAAATAGTCACTGCCCACATTAAGTACAGGAGGGCTCCAAAGGATATTGCTGCCCGTGTTTAAAAACAGAGCACACAAGCTTGCCATAAATTTTTGGAGGCTTTGCAAAGCTGAGGTTTTTGGATTTGCTTTACTGTGACTGAAACAACAAATCTTTAAGGTGCTGCTGCAAAAAACACTGGTCGCAATTGCCAATTCACACAGGAACTGTAACTGTATGAAAGATAAAAAGTGAACAAGCTGCCATGATAAAGCAAGTTTAGGAGTACAGCAAGTTCAGAGTACATCTTATTCCATCTTTTTCTTTGCCGCATGCATCATGTTTTCTTTGTGGTAGCTTACACCAGTCGTGAATTCTGCTGTTGGATAAAAGGCAGCTGGCAAAAAAAGCAATTGCCTGTGTAGTAGATGTGCAGCTCTGATGACTCTTATGTCATGAGCATGCAATTGTGCTTGTTTCAAGACAAGAAAGATGACACTTGTTTTACTTTGCTCACAGGGATGGCATCTCCCTTTAGTGCTCTGTGGGAGGAGAAGCAGCTCCCTAGGGGATCCAGGACTGGGAGGTTACCAAAGGAAATTCTTCTTCTAGGGGCCAGGTGGGGTGGGGTTGAGGGGGAGAGGAGTTGACAGGATTTCTTACAGCCCAGGAGGTCTCTGCTGGACTGCGAGCAGGCCTGAAGGGAAACTCTCACACTGCAAAAAGGCACTTGGCAGGCAAAACAGGGAACCTGTCTGCAAACCCTTGCACCAACACCTTGTCTTAGCCAGCAGCTTGCTATTTGGAAAAAGTTTACAGCTGCAGTTTCATTTGAAACAAAATACTGTATTTAAAAGCTGAAAGCCAGTTTGGTGTACTTGGATGGTCTCGTCCAAGAGGAGATGAAGATGGATTCATCACTAGCTTCTGGCCACTTTGGGGTCTTGTTATAAATGGGAAAGGTATCACAGATATCCAGAAATTCCCTAGAAAATGCTCCAACTCTTGGGATGCATAATAAAATAAAATAAATTAGAAAACAGATATTTATGTAAAACATCTTGGAAAACTGTTGTCACTGGCATTTTAGTTCTGGAGTTTTCATTTCCCTCCTATAATACAGTTTATTTCAGACTATTTTGTTACTATTTATTTGCCAAACTTGCAAATCTCGTCTGGTCTCAGAGAAAGAAAAACAAGAAGGCTGTTCTAATGAATGATGAATTATAAGCCCAAAGTGATTACAATTTGTTTGTGGATCTGTCTATATTGCTATTGAACAGCTGGAAACCAATAAGAATGATAATTTTCCTAAGTCAGTGCATGAATATACAGGATGTTTCTCCATAGATTGCTGAAATATCAAGAGTACATAATCACACTGGGAAAAATAAATCTTACTTGCATGCTCTACATGAGCTGCTGACATGCTTTTCTCCATGCCAGAAAAATTTAAGGAAAACAGAACAAAGAAGGAGCATTTGCTGGGAAATTATTTTGTATTCTGCAAAGTGTCAACAAATGTGTTCCTCCTTCAACAACAGGAAACATCCACTAGCAAATCTTGAAATTAATACTGATGTTGTCTTTCACCTATTTCAGAATAAGCACATCCTACCTACTGGACCTAATCTACAAATATAATTTAAATATAAGAAATATGTATAAGTGAATGCATCCCCCATAACTGTAGGCACACGTTAATTTTCCATATTTTTTAAAATATAAAGAGCTTTTCCGTAATGAACAATAGGTTCATGTCAGCAATGCAGAGTTTAGATGTTTCAGATCCTATGATTTTCGTGTCTGAGCATGTTCTGCAATACTTGAATTTATAAAGTGCTTTTCTAGAGAAAATTGAAGCGATTCCATGTGCCAAACAAGTGTCTAAAAATTGGTCTTAACATCATAGCTAAGAAAATGAAGGCCCAACAATGCTGCCCTGTAACCTTCTGTGTCTGTAGTCCACAAGCAACGTGATCTGCCATCAATTCCTGTACATCAACGCAATACTAGCACTGGAGCTCTGCATGTTTTTTCTTTGGAAAGAATTGTGATGATAAGCTCACTATCACGTGCCTTTGTCAAAGCCCCAGATTCTGCTCCTTGCTCTTGTGCAGATGTTTACACCAATGTCAATGATACACAATGAAAATAAATGCAATGCTCATCAATTAAAGTTTGCAGGTAGAGAGCTATACAATAGACATGATAAAGAAAAGTGAGTTCAGAAAGAAAAAAGCGTGGAATCTTTATTTTATTTTAAAAGAGAAAGGTTAACTGCTGCTTAATTACCCTTAAATTATATTTTGTTCTATGGCAGATTCACTTCCAACAATCTTGATTAGCAGTTCTTATCCATACTGAGGTTATGGGAATGTTTTTGGATTAACAGCTCCATCAAGGCATCTGGCTCCTGCCTTCATTACTGATTTTAGCACTCAGAGCAGAAGAAATTATGGCTGAGAATATTTAAAATATGTCAGTGCTTAATATATTACTTGAATAAATAATTCCTCCTAAAATTGCACATTTATATACATGCCACATCATACCTTGAAAATGGAATCTGACTTATTTTAAAGTTATTTACAGTTTCTCTGTGTTTCCAAGTTACAATTTATGATTTCAGATACAATGATAACTTTGTAAGTAAGCAATGCCCTTAATTCACGTATACAGTCAGAGGCTAGCTCTCTGAAGAGCAATGCACTGAATTTGCCTCTAAGGTTGCTTCTTTCAGAAGCTGTATCACATCTGATACAGGCAACATGAATTGCCACTCCTAAGGATGAAAACGAATGCTCAGAATATAGTGATCCCTCTTGGCTAAGAGCCACGCTTTCAATTTATCAGGCATCCTTTTCACTAATGGGTTAACCCTTATAGACAGCTAATGTTCACTCTGCTTCTGCTGGAATACATTTAAGATAAAATATTTATACTACTCCATTGGAATGAGCATTAAAAAGACAAGATCGTTCAAAATGATGGTCTAAAAGAGGAGTAAAAAAAAAAATAGAACCAAAAATAGGCTAACAAAACCTTTCTAAAAAAATGCAGATATTCAAGGGGGGAAAAATGAGGATTTTTTAATCTCTGACATTGATACAGCAGAAGATTTGATATCACTGGTCAGCAACAAGCTAGAGCATGCTGACAAGTACAAAGCAACTTGTGACAGTCTGCATGGATTTAAAAGGGTAGATCACGGTTAGCAAAATGGATTTTGTAAGGAGACAGAAGAAATTAATGTGTGTGCAGACAGTTTGGCTCTCCCTGTCTTCCTTCTCGGCTCTTATATATGCATGCATACAAATCAAAAGGTGAATTGACTCTTAGCCTGTGTAATTTTGCTGGTAAAAGTATTTAGAGAAATGCAGTCACCAGGAGGAGCAGGACAGACTTGGGCTGTGTGGCTGCACCTCCTCCAAAGAGGGAAGGAACACTCCTTGCTGAGAGATACCACAGCCTGAAGGTAGACCCCAGATAATTATGGCCACCTCTTCAAGCTGCCATGCCCGGAGGACCCCAAATGGAGGTGTCTGTGTGGTCTTTGCTACCTGCCCAGCTGACAGGGACCTCACACGTGCCCAGAGCTTGACAGAGCTGCTCCTTAATGAACTTTGAACAAGTTCTCTTGTAATGTCAAACTGGCAAAAGTCTTCTACAGGATTAAAATGACTGTCCACTGTCCATAGCCCTACCCTGGCCATTATCTGCCTTCGCTTGCCATTCACCCAAGGCTTGGAAAGTGGGAAAATGGGATGGTCCTGGGCAAAGCTGGACCCTCCTCCAGAACTTAGGAACTCCTACATCTGTAGGAAAGGGAAACCCTGCACCCACACCTGGCTGATCATCACAGATCTCTGCCCCTGCAGTTTGGGGACTCACACATCCACCTAACTCCCAGGCTCTGCACCTCAAGGAGCCCTAAGCCCTGTACGTGGGATATCCCAGTGCTACAGGACAGTGTGAGTAAGCAGCAGCAACAGGAGATTGTTTTCAGTTCCTGCTATTTTCAATTTTTGGCATGAATTTACAAATGTGGATATGAAATTGAAAGAAACCGTTTGTTTTTTTTGTTTTTGTTTTTGTTTTTTTTTCCAGCAAGTAACAATGGTGTAAAACTCAGTGCTGCCCTGCTGCACAAATCAGGGCTTTGACATATAAATTAGGCTTAATGCCCCTCACCCTGTTAATGGTTTCCAACTTACCACATATCCCAAACCAGAATACTGTTCTGACTTCTTCTCTCTTGAGTTTTTGTTAATATGAAAGAGAAAAGCCAGTAAAAGACCTTCCCATTTGGGGTAACACTGGGATGGAGGTAGCAGGAGAAAGGATCATGTAAATAAAATGCAAAACAAGCGATGCATAGCAGGTGGGTATGATAGATAGCTCTAAGTGGCTCGCAAAAAGCTCACCCTTTCCAAACTGTTAGTGACTTCTGCAAAACACATGTATTGATTTTCTAATTGAATAGGTGCAATAACGTGATTAATATAAAATCGATACACTTACTTACAAATAAACCAACACAGTAGCTAAGGCAACAGCTGTGCTAACTGGAAACTCTGGAAAAAAGTTTTTCCAATCCCCTTCAGCATCATCATCAAAACAAAAGATTATTAACTTAATGATAGCCATATGTTGAGCAACACTCCTCTGTCTCCTCCAGAAGTAGAAACTTGAAAGGATAAGCAACAGGGGTGGTTTCATGGCCACAAGCTGGATAGCTTGTGGATGGTTTTGTCTTCTAACCATAAAGGTAAGGAATAAACATGAGTAGAGAAAATAGTGGAAAGGCAGCAGTGTGGTAAATATAAGGTGAAATAATTAAGTTGTTAGTAATTATTGTGTAAGCCCTAAGCTGTGATTTAATCAGATATCACAACCTAAGCAGGATTGGGCTGCCTTGTACTTAAGGGGGAAAACCCATATGCTATTGGAAACCCAGCTGATGATTCAAGAGGTGTAAGTCTCTCTTCTGACTCACAGATGACAGCATGAGTTTCAGAGGGACTTGGATATATTTACTGCAAATTAGCATAATAAAGTCGTATTTTCAGAGAGGATACTAATAATCTTGTCTACCACAGCACTGCAGTTTTATAGGAATATGTTATTTTTCACACCTCATCTTAAACTTTCTGTAGTATCTATTGAAATGTTAAGTAGCAGTTGTATGTCTTGTCAGAAACGTTTCCCACTTCAGGGCTGAGTAAAGTGATTCTCACATAAATGCCACAAGCTTTACACACTTAACACGCAAATAGTACTCTTTAAGGCTGATGGGACTCCTTCTGCGAGACAGCAGCTAGGTTTCACCCAGGGTTTATGCAATCGTGATGAAAATCTCTTAGGCAGACACTGAACAGCTGGGCCATGCATCAATAAATCACACACAAACTGCATTCTCTTGGCTGGCAAATGAGCTGCATGGGAGTGAGTTTTGCCCTCAGAGTCTAACATCCCCTGGGAACCATGCCAATAAAGTTTTTGTGCAAGTATATAAGTATTAATACTGTTAGAGCAACGTGAATGACCAGTTAGTGAAGTAAGTATAATTAGAGACAACCAGACGTAATGGAAGAATGTTTTGTGGGAATGTAGACTAAAAGTCTTGGGTCTTCCGTGGAGCATAATGCACTGTTACGCTGAAGAAGAGGTAATAATTCATTTTACATTCAGGAGATAATGTACTGGAGGGGGAATAAATGGACCACATCAGTTGAGTCTGCTACACAAAGTAAGGAATTTTAAAATCTCCTGGAAATAGTGCTGAATCAGTTAACAACACTTAGCAGAACACTGGTTGTGGCAGAGAAAGATTACTTAAACTACTTATACACATATTTCTATGAATATAGATATAAAAAATATTTAAATGAATTGACAGTGAATGTGACATCATCAGGCATTTGTGTATCCGGACATTAGAGTGGTGACAAATGTCTGTGTCAAAAAACGACTTAGAGAATATGTTAAAATTTGTACAGTTTGGTACCAGAGCAATTAAGTCTGTTTGAAATATATATATTATTAAAGAGAATTAGAGTCCTGAAGAAAAGAAGAGGGGAGCCTCACGTCTGAAATTTCTCTGTAGGCTTGCGCTTAGACATGAAGGCCAGGTTCCTGCCACGTAACGGAGCACCTGAGTCACAGCAAACCTAAGCTAGCAAGTCCCCAAACCGTACCCCAAGGCAGTGCAGACACGGCAGTTCAAGGCTCAGGGCAGTTCAGACGTGTTTGCAGAGGATGTTAGCTCAGGGCAGTGCCACGCTGGTGCAGATACACGTTTCCAGATCTGAACGGCTTTCTCTGTGCATGCTGGGCTCTTGTATTTCCTCGTCAGATTAACTCTAGCAAAGCCCCTTTGGATGTCTATGAGTGATGGTGTACATATGGCCAGAAATCTGTCTTGTCACAAGATGAGCCTTGCTGCTATTTCTTACCCGTTACTTTGAAGTTAAATTGTGTGAAAGGGAAATGTAAATATATTGTCAAATGTTATTCAAGGCAGTCAACATATACTTTCCAGTTCTTCCAATTTAGGATAAATACTTCTAAATATATCAGTGACAGAGGTTATTTTTATATTTATAGCTTTCCTAATCATTAGAGCCTGCTATCTCAATAACACTGAAGTCACTGAAGAAGGACACTGGTCCAGACTTTGGGTGCTGCAATTTGTACTTCGTGTAGGCTCTGAGGAAAGAGGGGAGAAAAAAAATACACAAACCAACCAAACAAAAATGTCAAAAGTGGCTAATAATTCTCACCAAATCTTTAGGACCAACCTGCTTTAGGGATGCCTCTAACTTGCAACAGCCAGTCCAGGTAGATTTGCTCACATTCGATTTATACTCAGCTGCCTTAAGACTTGTCTGTTTTTCAAAGCAATGGTTATACTCTAAATCTGCGTGTTTCACAACCAAATTCCTTGACTGTATATTTGTAGTCTTCCTATTGAACACAGTGCTACTACAGCTACTCCAGAACCCCCTGTCCTGCACCACTGGTACAGGGCAGACCCAATGTGGTGCAAAGTGCTAAAACTGGGGGCCCGATGGTGAGTCCCATGGAGGAATTCAGCTCCAGATTATCAACCCTAAATGTAGACACCCAGATGTGAGTGTCCACAGGTGAGAGACACATCTCACTCAATAATCAACAGAGCCAGAGAGCTGTGAGAAGGAAATCCAGCCCATTTCAGAGCAGAGGGCTAGAAAGGTGCTAAACAGAAGGGAATGATGCTAAGATAGATTAGCACATCTCTCCTGGCCTTCCAATGCTTCTCTGGAAGAACACCACTCTGGCTAATGATTAATGGTTGGACTTAGTGATCTTAGAGATCTTCTCCAACCTAAATGATCCTATGATATCAGTCTCCTGTAGATCCTACTTCTTATCTACCATCATGGTGTGGATGCCTCAAAACATCTCAAGTAGTTCTGCATGGGCATCCATGTAGACATCCATATACAGACATCTATGTTTGGGTATCTTAGTTCTGAAGTGAATAACATCCTCAGTGGTTTCAGCACAAAAAGGATTCGGCGTACAACCCCCAAGCTGCTTTTTTTGTGAAACACTTGGAGCCCCCAGTTCAGGAAAGGTACTTGGCGTTTCTGAACTAAATGAATGTGGCAACTATTTTCCCAACAGATAACTGCAGGGTTTAGCTGCTAAGTTCTTTCAAATCCAGAAGACACTGGCAAATAAACACTTATTTTTGTTTCTCACTCTACACACAGAAGATGTGGCACAAGCAAGACCTTAAAATAAAGGAGGAGCTGGAAAAGATTTGGGGCAGAAGGAGAAATTGTGATATGATGGCTACACAAGCAAATGTTTCACAGCTGAAATTTGTATGAACTAAAGGCTACAATAAGTGAAACAGATTCACAGAAAGTGCAGGCTTCATCAGCATGTTTCTTCTTTCCCATCCTTTGAAGCCTGCCAATATTGTGGAAAGTGGCCAGAGTAGAACGGAAGCAGTCTGTATTTATAAGCCTAATAAGCAAGCATAAGACTTTGGGACTAATTTAAGAGAGTGATGGGAAGAAATGTGCCAAAACCAGTTCTCAACCGCTTCACAGCATCATTGTTTTAGAAACTAGAAGATTCATCTTTCTGCTTGGTGCTTAAATAAAGGTATCAGCAAAATGCAGGCCATTACAGGCATGTGAATATCATGACCACTATCATCCTTTACCCACAATATTGGAAAGTGGCTATTTTATCCAGATAATATATCCACAGGCAATATTGCTTTTTCGTACATCAGTCTGAGCAGATAAGAGAGCTCCTTTCCATTTTGTACAGAGACTTCCACAAATGCCTAAAAATGATAAGAATGTATATTTATATATATATATATATATATATATTTCCTTTCCAGTATTAAGGTTCAAAATATAAACAACCAATCTTGTGTAGATTTGGGTGAGGTTTTGCTGGAACATAATCACACCAGAAGACTGTGTCAGTAATGTACAGAGTAAGATATAAGAATGGTGATTTTTCATTCCACTTAAAGGCAGAATAATATATTTTCTGTTCGATCAGTACTACATCTTTTTTAACTATACACTGCCATTTCATAGCTCCCTCTAAATTAAGAGGAATTTTTAAACAAAGATGCATACAAGAAAACTGGCCATGGAGGTAAACAAAAGCAAATGTGCCTGAGATTGGCAGGATTATTAATTTTGGTAACATTGAGATGTGATACAGAAAAGCTACTGGCAACAACTCCAACCTTGACAGATTTAATAGCACATAGCAGTCATTGAGATGAGAAGCAACAGAGAATGAGGAAGCAATATCTACTAAAGAAGAGGCTCAGCGATTTTTAGAGTGGTCAGCAGTTCAAGCACCTTTACTTATCAAGAAATTCAGACTGCGTAACCACATTTTTGATTTTCTGAAATCTTTCCTATACGAAAAAGCAAGCTGTTTCTTTTATTAATATATATATTTATTTTTAGTTATTATATTTATTAATGTCACATTTCAAGAAGGCAGAAGTGGAAATGAAAGAAAGTTTTTACATCTAGCTAAGCTTTATTATGGTACACACAACCAGTGGATTGAAACCTATATTTGGTTAAGTTCTTTCATTTTCACTGAAAAGATTTAAAATGCAGTCTTTTATCTTTACACAATTCTTATTATCTCTGGGGAAACAAAAAAAACTTTTTTTTTTTTTTTAATTATTACAATTAATAAAACGTTCCAGGAACTTTTTTCTTTTCCAAAAAAGGACAGTTTTGTTTTCAGAAGGAACTTGGATCCAAAATGACCCAAAAGATTCCTGATATTTTGTAATAAAATGTGAGAAGTTATGCAAAGAGTGGATAATGTCTGGATTCGTCAGTCATTTGCCAACTTTTTAAAGAAGGAAAAGAATAATGCATAAACTATGCAAACGTGATTTAAAAAATACTCTCCAAATGCCTTATAGTATAGCTGATGAATTTAATGTACAGTTTCAATGGTGTTTTCAGTGGTTGATGGCACATTCTGTGTTAAGGCAGACTAGAGGTAGATTAATATGGAAGTCAAGGATTTTCATTTGATTGCCATTCAGTTTTGTTGAGTTGAAAAGAACTCCAATTTTTTTTTGCATGTTCTTACTGTTAAGAGACCAACTATAATCATGTCCAAGGGTATATTTTACATTTAGAAATTTAGCCCCCTTTTTCTTTCTTTCTTTTTTTCCTTAATGTTTCCTCGAGAGTAATTCCTCTATTTTCTTCTTACTAATAAGGAATGAATTAGTCTAGATGAAATCAAATCCATTTTAGACAGAAAAAGTCAAAATGTGATTCTCGGGCTAGAAAGTTCTTCTACTGATTTCTATTATTAGTTGAGTGTTTCACTTGTCAGTCATTTGTAGGCAATCTTATGCAAAATCCCTTACCAGTAAAACCCACTGATGTAGTGGGCCACTGGCACAAAACACACCAGGGTCAATTCATATCTCCTGTGCATTTTATACAGCTATTTACACTACAGCAGATTGAGTGTAAATGCTGTTACTCTGATATGCAGTTATTCTTCATGGATATTAATAGCTGATAAAAGTCAAGCTTCAGAGCTTAAACTATCTACCAAAATAGATGTGTCATGATGCTGATTTTTTTCCCTGGGTATCTTTGGGTGAGAAAATACAGTATTCAGCTTCCATCACTCGATCGATCCACCACAGAAAATCTGACTGAGTCAAGATTTACCTTATCAACTAAATGATCAGAGAGAAAATTGAGCCAACAGCTTGATCAGTCATTCTGCAAGCCTAACAGATTGCATTTGAGAATAGGCTTTGTGTATTGCATCTGTAAGTAATGTATAAACTAAGACACTGGAGGAAAAGAGTTCTCCTAGATTTCTGTGAGAGCTGCTTTCAGAGATAAATGCATACAGATATCAAATGACGTCAACAGGAAGAGAGGTTAAAAAAGTATGAAATCTGCTCAAGGAGAAAAATCAAAATATGGTATGCCTGTAATCACATTTTGTCATAAAACATGACAAGAACCCTTTATTGCTTCTGCAGGGGGGACACTCCTGCAAACAAATCATGATTTATTATGGAGAAAAAAAAATGAATCATGAACAAGAGTTAATGAAATACCCCTTGTTAATTTGGGGTCTTTATTTTTCTGGACTGTGGTGTTCTGAGAAAATATCAGGAGCCTAAAGCACAGGCAGCAGCATACAGAGATCCTTCACCTTGAACTCTGTTTCTGACACCAGTCACTACTCAATGGTGACCAAGGACTGCTAGCCCCTAAAGACCCCCCTGTGACCTATATGGAATGACTTGGGTGGTCTCAGCCCAGTGTCCAGACAAAAAAAAAAAAACTCTACTACCACACATTAGATGCAAATCACAAAGCCCACCAGCATTTTTGGCTGTGAAGCCGAGAATATGCCAAGCCACGACAGAGTATTTTCTCCTTGCTTCCAGACTAGCTTTGAGACAAGGCAGCATATGGAAGCTTGCTTGGTTGCAGCAGCCTCTGCCTGCTCCATGAATCCCTGCCAGATGACTGGGACTACATGTCTATCACCAGCTCTGAAATTCACATAACACCAAATGTATATTGTGCATTTCGCCTACTCCAGAGCTGGAGCCTCTAACTTCCAGCAGCATAGATATCAGGCTTCCTCTTCCATTTGGAGTAAACATCCATTTCTGCTCATGTAGCCTTCAAATGCCATGACTCCGTCTTGCTGATGCATTTCATTAAGACACAGCCTTTGATGTATTACTAACACACCAATTCAATGAAATATTAAGATTAAATAGCCTAGTGTTGGCCAGCAGAAGCCAGGTGTAGTGCAGAAATAGGAACTGAAAGTGCTCAGCTGCTCTAGCAGCGTCGTCTGGAGATGTGAGGCACCAGTCGCATATTTCAAGACAAGAGAGTCTGATCAGCCGCTGTTATCATAGCACAACACCCTGAAGATACTGTTTAAAGCAAGGACAAATATTGAGGAAGTGACAAAATGAGCGTCTCTAAAAAGAAATACGCAGTCTCTGACTCTTACACGATCTTTAATGCAATAATTTGAGCTCCCCAGCCTGTGTGTCTGTGTTTAATAATTCATACAGACGTTCTGAATTTCCCATCACTGCTGTCTTAATGATGAGCAACAGGAGGCCTCTTAATAGGTGTTAATAACTTCCGTGCTTGTTCCCAATTACTATTACCTGTCCTGCAGGAATGCCTAGAGATCCTGAATGAGATCAGGAGCTACTGTGGTAAAAGGTCCTATACACAGAACCAGTAAAACATAATTCTCACTACAGATATCTGCAACTGGGGACTGAGGGACACGGCACAAAAGAAATAACCTTGGTAGCTCTATTCAGTTGAATTTTATTTCCCAGTGAAACATACGTGTATTGCTTTTCTCCTTTTCTGTATTAATTTCTGAGTAACAAGGAAGAAGAAATAAAATAGTTCTTCACATTCCTTCATGATTCCTTTTGTATTGCCTTTTTGATCCAGGCATCCACTTGTCTCTGATTTGGGGAGAAATCCTTCCTCAGGCCAGGTTTAGGGATCATGACTGCATGCTAAATGCTGTCATTAGAAAAGAGAGATTTCATTCAGCGCATAAAGGCCTTCCTGAGCTGGGACCTTACGAGTTAATGGGGCGACTGGCAGTGTGCTGCATGCAGGAATAATAAATACAGCCCCGGGTCTGCTGTGGAAGTGAGAGGCTTACCGAGCGCATTGGCTCGCCAGGCACTGCGATTGCAGATAGCGCGCTGCAGAGGGACGAGTGTCCTCCTACCTAAAGGCTTATGACAGCATGGACATTTCCCTGGCTTTGGAGAGCGATAAGGCTGTATAATTAATATGGGAAACTACAGCAGTGCCCAGTCGGCCGGCACTGCCGCAGTGCCTCAGGTTTTGTGAGCAATGTGGCAAGCGGCCTGCCCCGCGTCCTCCAGGCCGAGTGCCACACGCCCTGGCAGGAGCTGCTCCTCAGGCACCTTGCTAACCCCAGCCATGCTCACCTCTTATAAAAACAGAGGTAAAAAAGGAAAATATAATATTGTGTGACACTTAAAGCACAAATCTGATGCGGGAGAGAGGGCAGCCAGTGCCCCAGTGCCTGACCACTCCGCTTGCCTCACCCGCCTGTGCTGCCCAGTCTATGAGCGAGTGCTGGCCTGGCCCCTCTGTGACAGAAAAGCTCTGCACAGATAAAACTATCCTTGTGTTGGGACATATTTTGTGTAGGATTTGTGCTTTCAAGCAGTTGGGAAAGCTACATTAAGTCTCAGCATCGTGTTGGTGGTTGTTTTTTTTTCTTCTTGGCCTGCAGGCATTCCTAATAGTGGAACATTGCTTTTCTGCCAAGACAAATTCCACCTCTTGCTTTTATTTTCCCATGCCACTTCCTGTGCCAATCAGCCTTTCAGTTCTCCTTCAAATCCTACTATAAATGCACTTCTTAAGCTTTTCTTTCCAAGACCGATCTCTGCTCCAGTACTGTATCCTACCCTATGTATATTGTAACCTTCACCTTAAGTTTTAACCAGGTCTCCTGTTGATATAGATGGTACACATTTTGGGTGCTCTTAAATAATTAGAGATAAACATTTCCCAAAAGCATTTCTCTTTCTGTGCACTGACTGGCACTCGAGGTTTGGTGGATGAACTGACAGATTACCCCTTTGCATATTATACTCTATTACATTTCACTTTCTTTTTCATTATTTTGTATGAAATGAGTACAGTGGTCGTTCAACACCATGTTTGAACAGGATAATTCACAAAAGAAGGAAGGTGACTGTACTCCTGAAGGCTTCCAAATTCAGGACCCAGTTGTGGCCCCTTTAATTCTGTGCCCATAAATGCTCCTTGCAATCAGCCAGGAGGCTTCAGTGAAGAGCAGCTCACTGATATTTTCCACCAGGACTGAGCACACCACCAGTATCATGTTTCAATAGAACAGCTGGTGCTTAAAAGGGTGGTAATTACAATTTTATTCAAAAATCAGAACTGGTGGAGCTAAGAAGATCATTGATTCAGATGGTTGACCTTGAGAGGCAGATTGGAATGAACTTGTTGAACTTTTGAAAACATTAAAAAAAAATCAAAAAGTAAAAATAGATCTCTGTGCAACATTTTTGGTACTTTCTGGTAACAAGCTACAATCTTCAATTTCCCTCCGAAATACTGTCATTATGAAAATTGACTGAAAAATATACTGAAAAGCCTCATTATTTTACTATTCCTTCCAAGGGTGTGGATGACATTCTAAAAACTGCACTTCCCTGTAATTAAAAGCTCTGCAAAATTTTAGGTTTGAAACAGTAGATCATGCTGATGGTGTATTTTATAGAAGTAAGAACACAAAAAGAGCTGTAATGGTTTGGGAGATGGACAGCCAGTCCATCTAGCCCACTAAAACATCTCTGATGATGGCCATAAGCTGCTGTTCAGTGAAGAATACAGCAAACTTACTATATTTCTCTTAACACTTCCCAGCCTCCAAGTGTTTGGGGTTCAGACAGATTCTGTGTATTCAGTGGATTTCCTTTTGGTGACCCTGTCCAGCTTCTTAAGCCTATATTTAACATTCAGTGTCTGCAGCATCCTGCAAGGGAGTTGTACAGCTGAGCTATGTGTTGTGGGAAACACAGGATCACCAGATAATTCAGGCTGGAAGGGACCTCAGAAGGTCTCTAGTCCAACCTTCTCCTGAAAGCTGGGTCACCAAAAAGACATGACCACACTGCCCAGGACCTTATCCAGTTGGGTCTTGAAAACTTCCATGGACAGAGAAGGCACAACATCCTTGTTCCAACATTTTGTTATTCTCATAAGGAAAATATTTTGCTTTATAGCCTGTCAGATTTACCACTATATCAATTCAAGGCCACTGTCAATTGTTCTCCTGATGCACCACCAGGAAGAGCATGGCCCCAGCTTCCCAATAACTTCCCTGCAGGCTCTGGTATGGGTTAGTTGGTACTAGTTAGGAGATATTGCTGTTACATCCCCCAAAAGCCATTCTTCTTCCAGGCTAAAGAAGCCATCATCTCTCAATCCATCATTTTGGGGCAAGTGCTTCAGCCCTGGCTGTTGTGGTGGCCCTCCATCAAACTTGCTCCCATTTACTGATGTCTTCTTTGTAGTGTATGGCCCCAAAGTGGACACAGTATTCTAGCAGTGGTCTAACTAGTGCTGAATAAAGGGATATTATCTCTTGATCACGGCGCTCCGTTACACAGCCAGGCATGCTCTTGTCCTTGGACTTAAATTTACCCACTTTGAATTGTATCTGCTATTTTAATGTCTAGTCACTGAAATTTGTAAAATCGTTCACATAAGCAATAAATTAAAAAACATTTACAAAGTGTGAATTGGATTCATGTTGTTTGTATTTCTAGTGTTAAAGCAGATAAACCTCTTCATAAGGCTTTTTGCTACTCTGTGGTAACCACAGCCCCCAGTGCTGAGCACACTTACAGTAATGACATGCTGCTTTGTATCACAGTGATCAGCTCCTTGATGCTGCTGAATTCATCTGGTGTTGCCTCTGTAAAGCACCTACTCATCTCTTGCTTTCTGCTTGGATTGTCAGATACATATGCTGCAAATATAGATGGCACAATGCTTCTCCATGTTCTGGCATTTAAGTATTTGCAGACTACCAAATTTCACTTGTCATATATTTGCTTAACATGCGGCATCCTGAAGAGCTGCCAAAATATGTACAAACATTACAAAAATGAATTCCAGGGGAAACATTATTTCAATTAAGACAGTTTTTCATGTTCTTGCTCCAAATAATTTTTTTTTTAAAAAGGAAACTGCAAGTTGAAACTGAAAAAGAAACAAGAGGAGTCAGTCATGCATTGTAAAGTCTAAATAGTGTGAAATGGCCAATGGGCTACTGCTTATTCCATCACCTCGTTTGATTATAACCTCCTAAAATGATGACCTATGTCAGATAAATGCAATCCAGATATAAATTTTTGTCCTACAATTATTTTCCAGGGGGAAGGAATAGATATTATAAGGGAGAATGGGGTGTGTTCCCAGCAGGGACTCACGTCTCTGTTCATTTTGGTGGAGATGCAACTCTTTGCTGCAACTGAAGCAAATCGTCTCAAATAATTTGATTTGGAAGACTATATTAATAGTGCCATGGCATTTAATTTCAGCCCATGCTGAAATACTGCTGCTGCCGTGTGGTTCTCTAGACAGTGGGCTTTCTGTAGTTTTCCTGCTGTTCTCCATTTCCAAACGTAGCACCTCCAGTGATGCCCAGTGGCTTGGCCAGTGTGTGATGATGCTCTTCATGATAAAATGAATTAGTGAGCTCTGCTGCAATGCCACCTCCTGTCCCCTATTTAAATGCATATGCAGTACCCAGGCAAATTGTGGCAAATTGGTGTAATTAGCTGGTGCATCAAGAAAACATTGTTCTAAGGGGGAATATCAATGAATGGACCTTGTCAGTAGCTATTGATACCTGAGTTATGCCTGTACGTATGTGAATGCAAACACACCCATACATAAAGCTATACACACACACATACATTTTACCACTCTGTGCAACTTTCCCTCTAAACTGTTGGTGTTGGAAGGCTAGATAATCACTCCTCGCTGACCATCAAGCTACTACACGGTTATCATGCTAATCAAAGCCTGCTTTGAAATGCTGTTTAGTTTCATTACCATCACAAAGGAGCAGCTAAAGGACATCTAAGGCAGGCTGGGGGGGGAGCGAGTGCTCTGAGACACTATAATCTATTTGAACAGCCATGTTTATTGGAAACAGGAGGGGACATTGTTTAGCATAAGCTGGTATCAATCACTGAATCACCGGATTCTTTTCCTTGTTATTAATGTGCAGGCAGCCGGGCAGGGAAGAATGAGCTCTGTAGAAAGACAGACGTCTCCCTGCTAAAAGGGAAAAGGATTGTTAGCCCCACACATACCAGATGGACTCCTGCAATCTATCATAAAGACTAATTTTTTTTTCCCAGGCTAGGACAGGGAAGTCATAGCATTTCAATGCCCAAATGATCCTTTGTTATTTCCATTCCTCCCCCCCCCCCCCCTTCTTTTTTTATATACATAGATTAATTGGGGGGTGAGAGGGAGAACAGGGATCTCCACCAGAAGGGATGCTCCATGAAACAGGGCAGGAATCTCTATTAAAATATAAATAATATTGCCTGTCTAACTATGCTTTGCTAGCCTCTGTGTAGGTGTATTAACTGTGTTACTGCATGCTTGTCTCTTATTATTTTTATTAAAGAAACACACCCTTTCTCTTTAAAACAAACTTGCCCGAATGTCTTTCTGGATTTTTCTGTTTTGACTTAGGGTTAGCAAATTAAAAGTGAGCATTGATTTCAGAGGAATTAAACCAAGTGCTCACAGTTATAGTTATGCAACAGATTGACGGCTACAACGCCTTCTGATGCTGTAAAAGCACTGGTAAGAGCAGCACAATCTATAGGTCTTCAATGCAGCAGGTACAGACATACAAAAGATTTCCCAAGCTCCCCGATTTTGGTTTGAAAGCTCTTTATGGAGCCACTGTGGTGTATATTCATGACAAATGCTGGGGGACGCTTTTCATCATACTTATACTTGAACTGTAAGGCAAACAAGAGTTTCCTGTTATGTCAGATTGAAAAATCACTTACACATGCAAATAAATCTAAAAAACACCACAGCCTCAAAACAGATCCTTTTCTCTGCATTTCTATTTATAATAAACGTCAGTGTTCATGGTGAATCAAAATGCATGCTCAGGCTTGGATGTCTAAAATAAAAAGTGGACTTGTATTCTTCTGCTGAGTTCTGAAGTATTACAAACCATACCTGCCAGGCCGTAGTCACGTCAGGTCTCATAAACTGAGTGACTTTTGATTAGGTCAATACTTGGCTGGACAGACACGGCAGGTGCATTTGAAAGGAAATGGTTCCTCAGTAGGTAGCAGACTCCCTTTCGTATGAGCCTTAAACCAGTATTTGAAAGGGCAGGATGCCACCACAAGTCTTCAGGTTGACATAGACAGCTGAGATTCATGTGGATTTTTAGAGGAGTATTAAAGCTGGCATGATTATATTCTGTCCCTGCCTGTTTTAAAGGCATCTCTGAACTTGGTTCCTTACCTGTCTTTTCTTTCCTAGTATTATTATACAAACGGGTACCAGATTTCTTTGTGATGACTTGAGTTCAATCAGAAATGTACTGACTTTTCTATGCCTTTTTTTGGTGGATTGGATGACCGTAAATAGTGACAACTGATAGCAAGGTTTACACTGGAGACGTGACTTTGCATAACTGCAATTTAAACAAAGCAAAAGAGTAACAGACTAAAGTATAAAGACCTAATAATAGAAAGAAATCATGCCTCACCACCTGGGGGGTGTCTCCCATTTTTCAGGCATTCTCCTTCTTTCTGGTTTTCCAGCGCCGTTTTCAAATCTTTTCTCTGATGCATATCACAGGGGACAAGGGAACTTGATAATAGCCCTTATAAAACTGGTAGTGCCTGTGCCTATTCTTGTCCGTATGTAAATGGACTGAAACACTTCAAGCTGAAAGGACTGTCAGGAAAGTGAGACATTCTGGTTCCTGGTGAGTCCATGATCAAAGGCATTCAAACACTTTCCTCGAACTACTCATTCAGAAAGAGCTCTCTGTAATACTCATCAAATCTTTTCCTTCTTTCAGATATGAGCTGATTGATTGGAGTTCTGCATTTTCTGGTCTAGTGACTGTGCTTGAAATTGCAATATTATTTTTGGAACAGAAAAACTATGCTCCTGCAGACAGATAATTAAAGTTTCTATTAAAACAAGTATAGAAAACCTCCATAGATCTCAGACACCACTGGGTTTCTTTGACTAAGAAACTTAATTTATGCTCACTCATGAAACACAGATTATTTTCTAGTAAGAACAGGAGGCTGTGTGTGGACAGGTCACTCAACACACCACAATGAACAGGGATCTGTCACTGGTTTGAATTTAGGTTTTGAATTATAAAACATCTGATAGACTGCCTACTGCACAGGTATGATTTTATGTTTCATACAAAGATAGACCAGAGAAACAGAGAATTAAAAATGGCCACTTCAGCTGGAAGTTCTACTATAACAATATCACTGAAATGAAGTTTCATTTGGAGCAGTTTTGCATCTATTTATAGGGCCCCATCACTCATACAGCTGAGAAGTCCAATGGGCTGGAAACAAGTTGTCATCACTTCCAGTCATCTCTGAATGGTAAACAGTTCAAATTATGAATTCTTTGCCACTAAATTGTCTGCTGCTAATTGCTCTTCTGCATGTAATTATCAGCGTGCATTTAATAAATATGGAAATACTACTACATGCCAAAAAGTAAAAATAAGACAAGAAAAAGCAGACTTCAAGAATGTCTGGCAGACAAACTCCTTAATTAATCCTGGAACGCCACGCTGGCTGACATCTCTCTCAGTGAGCATCTCTGGCAAAGAGGTGGGTTTTTATGATCCTTCAAGTAAAGTGAATACATTTGCTTCTACAGCTAGAAAGGTTTTGGCCTTCGCCTCCAGGTTATGAATTTCAAAAGGAGCATCTATATAGGTGAGAGCAAGACTGAACACGTCAAGGGAAACACAGAAAATCTTAACATATCTTAAGAATAGTAACTCCTAGTTAAAAAAAAAAAAAAAAAAAAAAAAAAGATTAAAATTAGAGAGAGGTAAAACCTAGGAGGGCTTTTGAACTGTCACCAGGCTTTTAGGCACAGCTCTAGCTTTTGCTTTCTTTGCACAACCTGTCTTTTAAGAACCCACGTGGTTTATGTTGCAGAATAAAATATGGGAGGCAGAGACTCAGAAACTGAATCCTCCTCTTATGGATTTTCCTCTTGTTTCTGATTAGCAAAAAAAGACCAAGATGGACAAGAATTTCACGGTGCTACTTTCTGCCTACTTTCTGTCAAGTGGCCATGGAAGTCAAAATATCATTGAAATTTCTCACCTGTGGTCATAGTCATCAGATAATATTAATCAGAACATAATCAGACCTAGCAGATAATAAGACTGTATGCAGACTTAGTAAGGGTCCCGAATCTGAATCCCAGCTAAATTACCATTTTCTGTTGTGAGAGAGAAATCCTGGATCATGTATTCCCCTAAACTATCAAATAAAATGAAGTGAAAGTAAGATTTGGTATTTTACCCACTTGATTTTCACTGCTTTTCACTAAAGGGAAAACATCTAGATTTAGGGCTGTTAAGCAGGTTAATGACCTGTTGCACAAAACTAAAGAATAAATTATTACCAAGAAAGAATGGAAGAGAATGGAAATCTGAAAAAACGTATTTTCTTGAGTGGGAAGAAAAAGAAAAAAAAAACGATTTCTTGCTTTAATTTCCTTAGTTGCTTCTTTTCAGCTGTCATTTAGTGATTCTATGTAGACCCCAAAAATGTTTTTTTCTAATGTTCATGAAGAATATTAAAACAAAACTGACCAAGTTTGGCTAAACAAAAAGCTGGTACTAAAAGCTGTAGGAGGGAAGCATTACAAGTGGCTTTTCACTTATTTGTTTATTTATTTTTCTCTTCCAAGCCAAAGTCCTTAACATAAATCTGTTGCCCCGTGGGGAACAACCTAAAGAATAATGTGAGTTTTGTTCTTCATGACTGCCCCAGTCTATACAATGTTTTTCTCTGAGGCTTATAATGGTGACAATTATGGTGGGACATTTTATATGTGATATAATAGCAGTTTACCAGAAACTCTGAATCTAATTCTCTGACATCTGAGATGGCAACAAAATTCATAGACTGTTGTGTTGACCTATTTTGGATTTAAATCACTGCCCTAAACATTCAAGAGACAGTACCCAATCATGAACACACTGAAACTTCTAGACCTTGCTACTTGGTTGTATTATTAGCATCTGAAAGAAACATCACACTTCAGTACCTTTGCACTTGAACTCTGAAATAAACTCCCAGGGTGTTCAGGTACACTCTGTGTTGGCAAGATTTTTTTGACATGGTTCTTTAGCCATAGGTTTGTTTATGACCATTAGAGAGGAAGGTCTCGGTCTGGGAACTGTTGTAACTCATGTATGAAATTGTAGTGAAACATCCATGCCTCTCCCTTTTTTTGCAGGTTCGTTATGAATTCCTCTGAAATATCATTACTGAAGCTCTAAAATGAAGATAACACCAAGACGGATTCAATGTCTGTTTGCCCTGAAAGATTTCTGCATTCCATTCGTGACTGATTTGGTGATAAGGTAACTCTCTGGAGGGCATAGCTTTAGTTTTCAGATAATTTTTTTTGCTTTCTAAACTAGAACAGGAAAAGAATAAACCCTAGCTGATTGGATCGCCTTAGCAGCATATTTCTTCAGGACTTCTGCATCAGAGCAAATTAGATCACTCCGCACCAATGTGATATATAATTCTCGTATCTTCTGTGCCATTAGCTCCTTAGGTTTGGTTTGAAGGGATAAGAATAAAACTGCAGCACTGGAGTAAAATTGTTTTTTTTATTATTGGAATCACAAGATTATTTTATGGGCAAGAGAAAAAACTACCACAACTGGCACCCAGTGTGATTCAACTTTACATATTGGGAACCTTCACTCTGTCAGCCTCAAGTGGCCACAAAACACATCCACTGCTTTCAGTCTTTATTTTTGGGTGGCCCTGCTAGCAAAACAAAACTACTTCCTAATTGAGATTCCATGCACACTGGTTTTATTATTTCCTTTAACTCTTCCCCATGTTTAAATCCCTAGTTATTAAATAATCATCCAGCAATTCCTTTCTAAGTAGGTCTTAGTACATCAAGACTAGACGCGCTGCTCAAAAATATTAATTGATGGCAAATAATAAAAAAGCAATGACAGCTGAAACAATAACTGTCTATAACAATCTGATTTCAGCTGTTGTTCAACTTGTTGATCTTCAGTGAAAAAGGAAAAATGAACTGTAATGGAGTATCGCTCTCACTGCATCCTCCATCTTTGAATTATAGGCTATGATTGTGGCATTTTTCTCCATCTGCTTTTAAAAAATAACTCTTTGGAACAAGACGGGCTGATTACTCCATCAGTTCTTGATATTATTCAGCGTTTTGCGCAACATTCATTTCTTTTGCACTTCGTTTGCATTCCCTAATCACTGGAAATACCCTGGAAATTCTTACACAGTTTGACACCCAATCCAGAGAACAGTTTTTGATGAAGCTCTGTTTTGCTCCCATTCCTTGAAGCGTAGTCTTATTATTCAGGCATTTATATTCAGCACAAATTACGATGGCTCTTAAAGCAACATATGAATTACAGTAAACACATCCTAAACCTCTTGTACTAGGTTTTCATGAAAACTACTGGTAAACAAAACGAATACATGAAATGAAATAGCAAGTTCAGCGGATTTCAGTTGGAAGTAACTCAAACGTATACCAAGACTGTGGGGTCCAACAATATATAACATTGAATCACTAGGTTCCATTCTGAATCTTCACCTGGTTCTGTTTTCATAGCAATTTTACACCCTGATAGAAAAAAGGATCAGAAGCTTAGGCTTGCGTGACTCTGTATGCCACCAACTGTAAGTGCCAAAAGAAAGACAGCTTGAGTGAATGATCTTGTCAAAACAGAACGTATCGCTACGGAATCAGCACTGAGGGACTGAGTGATTCATATCAGTTTGTTAAAAATAGTGATGTGTATTCAGCCATTATTCCTTTGCTTTTTTTGTGAAAGGCTCTGATTAGTTGGCTTTTTCATATTAAAAAATTTCCAAGCCCTGCAGATACATTTCTAATGGCTAATCCTCTAAAGCAAAAACTGTGAATGTAGATAATTCTACAGTTCACCACTGCTGAATGTTACCAAGCTCATCTCCATAAAGAAATTATTCTTGAATAGGACCTGTAGAAAGTTAAAGAACTGCAGCTGTCACCAAATACCTCTCCGTAGGAACATTATTTCATGTTAAGAGTACCCACATTGTAAGTGTTCTGCAAATATTCTAAAACACATATGTTGGGGAACACCTCCATAAATAAACCCTATTTTTCAAAAATAGCTATGGTTCTTACTTTTGTATTGTTCTTATGATATATTTTATGCACATCAAGAAAAATGCTGAACTGGTACTTGGGATAAGGATTATAAATTAATATTATTATATATATGACTGAATTATGAATAATACAGGTATATTATTGCAGAGAAATCTAGGAAAAAAAATACACCATCTTTTTTCTTATTTTCTGCTATAAAGCGTAAAGCCTCAGCATTTTTCTGGCTCCAAAAATATTTTATGATGAAGATCTACAGCAAAGCTCAAAATGAAGAGAGGGAATTTCTAAATCTGCAGCCCTCACTACACAAATAAACAAAAAATGTCATTTGATAACAAATGTGACCCCAAGTGGCAGTTTCCTTTCAACAGATGTAGTTTAATCTTTGAGCAGCAGGTGCAAAAGTTATCTTGAGGCAGAACTACAAACAGAGCAATTTTAGAGGAGATGTTTTACTTGGCAGGAAATGCAATTCCTACCTGCAAGTAATTGCAACATGCAGTTCTTTTCTCCTCTCTCTTCTAACAGCAGCCCATACATGACCCAGTGCTTTATCTTGAAAGACATTTACATTGAATGTCAATTTTTATCACCCCCCTCCAAATTAGAATATGGTTCGGAATAATATTTGCTCTTTTGGTCAGTGTTTAGCAACTGATGTGAAAATGGATTTTCATTCCAGTTCAGTATCTAATCACTCAAAGGAGCAAATTTGTTTGGAATTATCTATCTGGACATCCAGGCGGTTACTAATAAAAGAGCACCAAAGGGATATGATGCTGCATTCGATCAGTTTCCACAGCTTAATTGCTTGGCTTATTTAAGACATCCTTGAATCAACCAAGGTGGCTCAGAAGACCCAACCACGTTACCCGATTTGCTGCTCTCCCAGAGGTATGAGATACCATGGATCACTGCCAATCTGCTTTGACTGCCCTGCAGGTACTGCACTGCTGTACTTCTAGATGAGTCACCACAAAGAAATGTAATTTTGGAGTTGGCTTCTGGAAATAAACACACTTTGCATTGGTTTGTAGACAAACAGTTCTCAACAGGAAAAAAATAAATGACTATCTTAGGTATTCCTGCCCTTCTGGTAATGTCCTGGTCTTGAGCTTTGTCTAAAATTGGATATTTCCATTGCAATAAAATAACTATATTTACAAGCTGACCTTGAAGCATGTAGAAACCATTCCTCCACAATGGTATCAGAGCCTCTCAGCTACATGCCTTAGACTGTGTGCTGCTAAGGGATAATGAAAATTCTCTTTCAGGCTCGGCTGCTGATGCTGTGTAAATTTAACATAATATAAATCTCATACTGTTCTTGGCCTTTGCTGGATTCCTAGTATGACCCTGTTAACACCATGTGGAGTGAAAGAGAGTGCAAGGAATGGAGGCAGCGTGAGAAGAGGGCCTGAGAGCAACGAGCCTCCGTGGTTTAATCAAAACAGCAAACGTGGAAGTAAAAATGTCCTGTATCTCAAACAGAGAACATCACTCAGCCACATCCGAGGCTAGCAGATTACCGTAGGTGCTTCTCCATCTGTTTCTCTGCTTCTTGGCAGCACAGGTTTTGAGGGAGAAGAGCTTGGGGGATGCTAGTTCCTGCTTTCACAGGGATCCTGTCTTTTCATCCCACCTTGATGACTGCTGGGTGGAGGCCATGCTGCAAAACTGCATCTTCCTTCCCTCCGTGTCCACCACAGCTGCAGACAGTGCCACAACTCACATCAGGACAAAATGGACACAAAATGCCACCAGCTTTTTCACACTGCGTCTGCATGGGTGTAAATGACAACATCAGGTACATGACAAAAAGGAAATAAGCAAATTTCTTTCTATTGGCAAAGAAATCACTGCCTCCAGAAATATTGTAGGAACGGAATTTGAGGATATTCTTAGAAAGCATTGGGAGACAAAATCATCTTTATTTTGTGAGATGTGAGCAGACAATTGTCTCTCTGTATCTCATCCTTTCAAATGACATTGCTTCTACAATATATTAGTTCCACACTTTCTGAAGAACTGGCTAGCAACATAAAAATCTTCCAAAAAGGTCTAATTTTGGCCTCTGCAGTATGATAACAGAACAAAGCCATGATCTGGTATCGCTGCAGCTGAATGCAGAGATGAAATTTTGCCCTTTAACTGGCAGTATCACAAAATGGAATAAAAAAAATAAATTAAAATCAAGTAGGTCACCTTGACTGTGACTGGCAGGAGATGCTTCTAACACAAGTAACAGGACTGAGCGTTTCAATGCATAAAAAGACTGAAAAGTTTTGTAGAACTGTTTTTGTTTTTGAAATGACATTCCTCTGGATCAGGCTGTAGCAGCATGGGTTGACTTTTCTGATAGAAGTTATTAAAAATGCCTTCTCACTGCGAAGTACTGGCATCATTAACCCCCAGAGAGATAACGAAACAACAGGAGGTATCTCTGAAGATTGTTTTGAAATTTAAACATATTCTTTTCGATATATGGTCTTCCTACTGGCATGTAATTATTTCCAAAGTATTAAAACTAATTGTGGATGTTTTCTTTTAAGAGCCTGCTCCCACTTGAATAATGCATATGAGATATATGAGATTCTTGCTCCTTTTGATATTTTGTTTTGTATTTGCTATTCACACACATAAATTCACAAGCAAGCCACCGATACTTGTCAGACCTACTCAATTTTATACATATTCATTATGAATAGAACAGAAATTGCACATGCCCAGAGGGTTTAAAAATTTTAATGGTGTCTCTAACAAGTTCAAACATTTGATCCTAAAGTTAGACTATGCCCTGCTGTTACAACGCATAGCTACTAATCCTAGAATGATATGAATAGCCTAATAATATGTATTATTTTAAAAATATATATCTAATCTCTCTCTGTTGACTAATTTTAGCACACAAACATGTAGTTAACCATTTATATAGAGAGGAGAATCGTTTTGAAATAAACTAGGCCCCAAGGTTCAACAGGTAATGGTCAGAGAATTTGCAAATAAAAACAATTCTTGTTTCTATTCAAGGGGTTGTTGACACCCACAAAGCCCTTCAGTGTGGAGCTGACCAGACACGTCCATGTCTTTTCTGGTACCACAACCTGTATGCCAAACAGTCAACAAACCTGAAGGATGCCTGAAGGACACCAGCCCCTTCAGCAGCCTTGCCTCCAGTGCAAAATATTCTTGACCCAAACGAGTGAGGCTGAGCTAGCTGAGTTTGAGTAAAACCCTAATGAGGTCAAGGAAGGGCATCATCTGCTCCAAGAGAAGAGCATCATTGAGTCATTTCACCTTAGCTGATCCCATGGATGATTCAATCTTGCTCCAAGGAATCAGATTCGGTCAAGTTAAGCTCTATTCAATAGATTTATTCATTCTGATTTAGTTTTAGCCCTTTCTTTCACCTTGATTCATGGAGGAATAATAAAGTTTGTATTTCTTCATCTTCGCTAATTTTGCTGCTAGTCTCATACATGAGGGAGATGGCACGTGCTGTTGTCCTGAAATGAAGCACTCTTAGGCAATAATCAACATGCTAACAGCAGTGCTTTAAAATGCTACGAAATGGAACAGATGAGCCTTTATGTACTCTTTATCAAACCTTGGCTCATATTGTGATTAACCAATGTGCTAACATACAAATTTCTAAATTATCGATAGTCAAGGTTTTTCTGACATGTGGGATCCAGAGGAAGCAAAATCCATTGCATGGCTGTCTCTGGTTCTAATAAGCCTAAATAGTCAACACACTTCAAATAATTCCTACTTGTACCACTTTTGAAACACAAACAGTATTGTTCAATATCAGAAGTTCTGATTAAGCAAGTGCTTGTAAGTTTACTTGAGACAAGTGTCTCCAGTACAAGCATTGTTGAGGTCATTATGTGCAGAAAGCTGGGTGTGCTGACATAAAGGGAAACATAACTCGCTCTGAAGGAGTCAGACATTTAGAGTTATGGTAAGGAATGAAAATGCAAATGGTCAATCAAAAAGAAAAACAACCCAGACTAATTTTCAGAAGGGGTAGTCATGATGACTTTTTTTCTGTTTTCTAAGCTGAGTTCATTTGGCATGGAAATAATACAACGGTAAACATCTGGGAGTCTCGTATATCTGTCTCGTATATCAAGTCAGATTTTATTTGAAAGTTTCATTTTAGTTTTTATCTGTGAGTGTGTGGCAAATGTTTGAAACCTGTTGACCACAAATGCTGCAAATAGCTGTGCAGTGTTTAAGAAGCAGAAAGTAAATTACTTTTAGCTTTTTTTTTTTTTCTCCATTTTTTATCCAATTTTAGTCAGAAGACTGTTACATTATTATTTTCTTTTCCTTCAAGATACTATATTTCCTGACAATCTTATGATGAAGATGCTATTGGAGCTCTGTTCTTTTAGAGAGGCAATTTCAGTCCATTTGACAGTTGCTTCAGTCCATTACTTAACTGGATACATATATTATTTTCAGCACTGTTTCCCAGTCTTTCTCTTCTTAGAGCTGATGGAATCTGACACGCAAACAGTTTGCTTTGCTTTACTTTGATTTACAAAAGAGGATTATCTGGGTTAGGAAGAAAAGGCCAGACAGTTTACAACTACATATATTACTTATTCTTCTTGGCAAGCATGTAGAAATCTCTCATAAATAAGACCAGCAATGTTTTCTGCTGTCCCAAAATGAAACAGTCTCAAGTGAGATTCAACACAGTAGCAATGCTTTAAATTGCTTTTGGATAGATGCTTTGTGATTCTTAAGTTTCATGTGAAAATTTTTTCAACTTTAAAAAAGCAAACTTAACTAAAAACTTTTATACAATGCAATACAGTGCTTGAAACACACATTCACCCATATGACTGGTCTGCCATGGACTGCATGTTTTTTCAATTTGTTTGCTCATAGTTAAACAGTCATAGCATCCCTTTTTAAGTTTCTTTCTTGTTTTACTTTAGATCACTTTTTTGACTCCACCTGTGGTTTGTTACTATAATCAGTCAACTCCATTTTTGAAGTCTTCCTTCCCAAGTATCTTTTTCAAGATTAATAGTTCAGATGTACAAAGTCAGTCACCTATTTAAGTGATAAACCAGGACTGTACGGTTCTCTAGCTCAAAATATCTGCTTACAGCAGTGTGCAGCTTTTGACTCGGAACAGCAATTTTCCTTTTATTTCCCCAAAACCAGCTGTAAAAACTGATAACCAGCTTTAAATTCGTCATCGTAAAGGAGTCCCTTTAAGCCTAGTGAAGCTGTGTGGTATAGCTCTTTACATGCTGATATATGAACACACAGCACATCCCCAATTTCCTCTCCTGGCTGTGGGCTCACAACTCCTGTGTGAAGAGAAAGAGCAAATTGGTGAGGGCTCAAATTCTGGTGAGGTGAATGAATGCCTAATCGAACAGTGCTCTTCTCTCATCTTCAGCATTTGGGGAATGCATTTGCAAGTATAAAGCAAGATAAATCCTTTCAGGTTCCTGCATTTAATTAAGCTTTCAGCTATCTTTGTGAATGAACCAAGAGCATCTAATACACTTGTCTACAGGGAACAGATCAGGAGTACCACTCCATCTGTGAAGTTGTTTGCTATCAGCTGGAAAAAATCTCTTCTCAATTAGCCTCTACGTGTGTCTAACTTCCTCTGGAACATTGCATCTACTATAGCTGAATCCCAATTGTAATAATTGTGCTTGAACAACAAAAAAAAATACTCTGACTTCCTCCACGATGACCTGTATTTCTGGTAGTAATATGAAACCAGGTTTAAGTAGTGGCAGGCTAAGCTGGTTGAGGTACAGAAACCAGTAGCAGAATTACGACTTTAAATGATTTAAAAATCATTTTTAAAATGTACGAGATCACAAAGCATCCTGGATGTGTTAGAGGCTGTCAGTTATATTTACATCTTGCACATGGAAGACTAAATTCCTACTTTTAGTATTATCTCAGGATATGCAGATCGTTTCCCATCTAAGAATCCCTTTGAGTAGAAGGCAGATGTGACTTTCATGCTATGGATTTATTTCTATCTTTCTCCTGCCCTTGAAGAATCTTTAAGGAAGAGATTTGTGCATGAGGATGCCAAACCCCAACATGAACAACCAGAAAAAAATTGATAAAGAGAAGGAAGCAAGCTAAAATACCTCTGGGAACATGAAAATTGACAGGAATAGAATCTCTGAGATGGAAATTGGGGAATATAACCTAAAGATGGACAAGACAAAATCAGTCAGAAGCATGAACTGGAGCAGAATTGTTTTGTATAACTGTTTTTTTTTTTTTTACTTTTTTATTTACTTTTCTTTCTTCCTTTTTTTTTTTTTTTTTTTTTTTTTCTTTCTTCTCAGCATGAATAACCTTACTGTAAGTGAATGTTTGTAGAATTCCCAAAGTGGGAAGTATCTCAGTTTAGTGTCTAATTTGAAACAATATTAATTTAAAAACTTAACTCCCAACTTGCATGGATCTGCTTCCAGTGAACACCAGCCATACTTCATTCTACAATAGGGGCTGACATAAAAGATCTCTCCCATAACAGCATTTTTTATCATCTGGTTCATTTCACATGCTTATTCAATAACATGCACCGTGGTAACTATGTAGCCAGAACATTTTTGTAGTAGATGATCATTCACCACCCCCTAGCCACCTGATCCCCACTTAGGACCAAAGTCATGAATGTAAATAAAGAACAGGTTAGAACGGTCTTGTCCAACAGTGCGTGAGAAGCGATGATGTGACAAGGTGACATCTCAGAAACAAATCATTTCTTGTAATTGTAACATGCTCACAAGTCATTGTCACCAAAGTGATTTAGAATGGTGCTAACGTCCACATGGCAAAACATGAATTGATGTGCCAAATGACAACTATTTGTGTTTCAACTTTTTCTGTCCTGGTGCTTCAAAGAGAAGCTGTACAGTTTTTCTGTGTGTGGCACAGTGTTATCACAATTCAGACATCATAAGCTGTTTTCAGCTGTCACAAACAAGTCAGGAGCGAGCCTATCTTCATCTGTACTGTTCCAGCTGGCTTCCTTGAATAGCCAGCCTAAGTGTTCAAGCAAAAGGAAGTAAATGATTTTCCTCTCCAAAGGTAAACCCTCAATCAAGCATTCCCAAGTCAAATAAGTGAATGGCCTATTTGAAAGGGCCACCTCTCCTTCTGATTGCTTCTCCTCACTGCAGTTCCCCTGCCCATACCAATGGTCCCCCATTTCTCCTTGAGACTCCCTCTTCCTCTCCCCGACTACTCTCACTTTCTGTAACCCATCCTTACCCCCCATCAGTGTCACCAATCCACCCCCACGCTGTCCACCTCCTTATGTCCCTTATTTTTGCTGCACAGCACTAAGCTGACACCAAGCTGCTCTGGGGAATAAGACCAATGCACACCACGCTCTCTTTCCAGCCCAGCAGCCAGACAATGGCAGTGTCTGTGTCTTCCGAAGCAGTTGTTTGCACAAGGTGCCTGGGTGACAGGCCATGGCAGAGCCACTCGTGATTTTGGCTCAGTTAATGAAGAACACGTGCCTTCCTTCAGCTGCTGTGAAAGGTGGCCTGCAAGCTGCACCTAAAAATGCGTATTTTAAGGACATCTTGTTTTTAGTTCAAATCTTTTTCTTTTTAAATATCAACCTCCAACAACAACAAAAAAAGCATTTCTTTAGTCTTGCTGTACATAAGCATAACTGAGAAGGAGGATTAAGATTATTTCACGTTCTTTTATTTCAGTAAGAACCTCGAGGAGGCTGCCTGCAGTGGGCTGCCTTGTTTTACACATGGAAACACTTCCTCAGCTCTCCCACCACTTCCTATCAGCCACCCACACGCAGACAGATCACGGGCTTTGCCCAGAAAAGCAATGAGATTGACATGTACAGCAGCGAGGGAGGCAAAAACAAGTAACAAAGTGCATTTTGACTTGGCTACGGATACAAAAACTTGTTTTCCCCCGTACCCAGGAGGCCTGCTGGGCACGGTGCTAGTACCACAGCCCAGTCTGGCCTGCGCCAAGGCAGACCCCGAGGCCAGGCCGTGCTGTTCCTGGGGAACCGAGTGTTTAGGTTACTGCTGAGGTTATGTTGTGAGCGTTTAAGTGATGTGAATAGATATGAAAAAAATCTCTCTGTTTGGCCCTGGAAGCACTCGCAGCACCTTTTGGGGCAGCTTTCTGCAAGGGGGGCAGACAGAAACACACTTTTATTCAGCAAGGAAAACGCGTTTTCATGTCGTTGCTTTTGCCTTCTGCCAGATATATTCAAACCCGCGCTCAGCCGCGGCTTCGCGAGGGCCTGAAGGGCTGAGAGCCGCCCCCCCCAACAGAGCCAAACTACAAAACTACAACTCCCGCCATGCCCCGCCAACGGCGCCGGGCGGGCCGCGCGCGCGGTGCGCGCTGGGACTCGTAGTCCGCGGCCGCCCTTCCCGCCGCCTCCTCCAACGGCGGCCCGGGCTGGGCGCGCAGCCGCTCGGCGCCACGTCCGCGGGCGGCGTCACGGGGCTGCGGGCGCCGCCAATCGCGGGCGGCGGCGGCGGCGCGCGGGGGGCTGCGGCGGCCCCAGCAGGCCCAGGCCCAGGCCCAGCCCCGGCGAGCGGAGCCGGGAGGCGCCGCCCTCCCCCTCCCCCCCCCTCCCCTTTCCTCCTCCTCCTCCTCCTCCTCCTGCTGCCGCCGCCGCTGCTCCCGGCCGGGCCCGTCAACATGGCGAGCGCCTCGTACCACATCTCCAACCTGCTGGAGAAGATGACGTCCAGCGACAAGGACTTCAGGTGGGAGCCGCCGCCGGGCCCGGCCCGCCTCGCCTCAGGGCCTCCCCTCCCCTCTCCTCTCCCTCCACTCACGCTGAGGAGCGGAGCCGCGGCCTCCGCAGCCTGCGGCGGGTGCGAGGCCCGCGGAGCCCGCAGGAGCGGGGCCTGCTCGGCGCCGTGCGGGACGGACGGGCCTGGGGGGCCCTGGGCCTCGGCTTCTCACACCCCCACGGCTCCGGGGTGCTGCGGGGTGTGGGCAGGGGGGTGCTGGGCTCGCCGTGTAGAGCCTGGGGTGGGAAGGGGCCTTAAAGCTCACCCAGCTCCAGCCCCCTGCCATGGCAGGGACACCTCCCACCAGCCCAGGTTGCCCAAAGCCCCATCCAGCCTGGCCTTGAGCACCTCCAGGGATGGGGCACCCACAGCTGCTCTGGGCAGCCTGTGCCAGGGCCTCACCACCCTCACAGTGAAGAATTTCTTCCTTATATCCAATCTAAACCCACCTTTTTTTACTTTAAAGCCATCCCCCCTTGTCCTATTCCTCTATCCCCTGACAAAGAGTCCCTCCACAGCCTTCCTGTAGGACCCCTCTAAAACTGTGTGTGTCCAGAAAGAGGAGTCCAGTTAAATTTTATGAAGGCGGGACTGGGATATGTATTTTGGAGCTTAGGATCTGTCACCAGACTGTTACTATTTATTGGAGTAACCGTTTGGTTACAGGAGATAAAATGCAAAAGATGGTGTATCAGGTAATGAAATAGCAGAGCAACTAAAAGCCACACAACTAAAACAACTAAACAACTAAAAACAACTAAAAAAAAGAGACCACTTACACAGTGGCTCTAACAAACCATTAGGTTAAAGATAATTAAATTTCTTTGCCTGCATTGTGCGTACCCAGGAATTCATGTATGAAGCTTTCATTTGTTACAGAGAGTGGATCAATACAGGTAGGGAAAAGTCATAGAACGCACTTGGCGTTTTTTCTGTTTTTGCACCTTTACAGTTCTTAGTTTGTAGTTAAAGGACACAGTGACGTCCAAAGCAGCCTCTTGTTAATATATTAAAATCTAAAAAAAAACAGGCCATGATTAAGTACCCATAGGGTTGGCTTTTGTCAAAACCGTTGAAGCACAGGCACGATAAAAGTATGTATTTTTTCTGTCCATCTCTTTCAGGTTCTCTAGTATGATGTTACCAGGAGAGTTTAGGCTAGAAACTTCGGGGAAGAAAAAGAAAAACAACGAAAACTGATTAGTCTGAAAAGATGCAGACCAGAATTGCCTGAGTCATTTAAATTACGCTTAAAAATAGATTCAAACTGTTTTCTGAATATTTTTTTTAGTTTTATCATGCTAATTTTTTTCTGTGAATAAGTGAGCTTTGCATTTAGTGCTTATGGGAAGGATGTCTTACAAAATATTGGGATGGATTTGCTTCTTAGTATTGATTTCCAATGATTTTAAAACTTTTTGCATAAAAGAGAGGCTATGCCTATCAGATGAGGTTGTAGTAAGTTGTTTTCCAAGCTGCGTGTAGTTAAAACTTGTTTTGTAGTTGCTTTAGGAGAGCATACTCTGCAGATCACCCATTCCAGGGGCTTTGAACAACCTTGGGATTCTGAAATACTTAAAAATCATAACAACATAGATTAAAATCCTGTATTAGAAACGGTAAAATGGGTGACGATAGACCTCTACAAACTGGCTGTTATGCAATACTATGTTTTATGAAACCTCTGCATGTATCATGTATTTGCATAATGGATAAAATAGTTCTTAGTACTAGTAATTATAAGTGGATTTATTCTTAGACTGTGTGTATTTGAAGGGGCTCGGTGTAGTTGTTGATACCAGGGAGCTGACTGCAAACCACAGTTCAAGTAACTGTTCCACAGTAAATTCTAATCCACATTTTTTTTTGGATAAACTAACTTGTCTGATGCAATTGTTTGTGGCATTTATTGTGTGGAAACTTCAGTTCGAAGTGGGCAGTGATGTAAGGTGGCAGTTTACTTTGGGGCTGTAGGAGGAAGAGGATGGCTGCCCCGAGTACAAGGGGCGAGGAGCTACCGATGCGCTGCTGCTTTGCACCACGTAAAGTTGGTCAAAGGCCACAGCTACACCACTCAAAACTGTGTTGCTAAATACCAGCTCCTTCAATTCAGAGTTGCCAGTCTTCCCCATGCCACTGTGGGGTTCGGGTATTTTGTTTTTTAAATGTAGGAATCCGCCAGGAGGACTCCTCAGTTGTAGCCAAGCCTAGAAGTGCTGATGAGCTGAGGATGTTCAAGCTCTGCTTAGCAGAGGAAGTTGTCACAAGTAGGTGATGAGTGCATGTGAACTCAGAAGGCTAGGAAACGGGATTTATTGCCCAAGGAAGTGAGGGGAGGCTGTTAAGGTTTAAGAAAAAGAGGTAAATACAGCAGTGTCATGGAGATGGCTTTTAAATGTTTTAGTGCTGCTTGGTTTGTGGATGCCCTTATTCCCGTCCGATCTGCCCCTTCCCTTTACTTTTCAAGTAGCTTTTTCCCTTGCTCTTTGTACAGGCTGGTGCCTTTCACATCCATCATCTGTTTATGCACACATCTGGTTCCTGTCAGATTACAGGCTTGCTTCGGCGGCACTCTTGGAGCAAATGAAGAATGAGTGAGGGCTTCACTTATCTTAGTTAGAAACACCTTGAGACTGTTAGACTGGAACGGCCGCGTTACAAGACGGGATAAGTTGGGGTCCATTATTTGAGGGGAGTCATCTGGCATTTGTGATGCACATTAAGATTAGGTGCTCTTGGCTTTCATTCTCAATAAAGAAATATCGAGCAGGTCAGGCGGTGGAGATAACCTTCCAAGGATGACCTGAGCTTAGGCGATGGCTGCTTGAGGCTGATGTGTCGGAAGCCCAAATGTTAACCCTAGTTGTGTAATTAGCAGACCATTTTTGTCTGGGGGCTGGGATTGACATTGGAGCCCCTGGGATTTGTAATTGAGTAAGGCATCTCTATTACTTTTCTTGAGAAGAAAGGACGCTTAGGAAAGGAAAACAGATTGGGAAACAGACTTTAGAAGGA
Organism: Anas acuta; assembly: GCF_963932015.1. Taxonomy (NCBI): domain Eukaryota; kingdom Metazoa; phylum Chordata; class Aves; order Anseriformes; family Anatidae; genus Anas; species Anas acuta. The sequence continues at coordinate 168,287,875 of NC_088979.1, read as the reverse complement.
AAAGAAACAAAAGGCATAAAAGAAGTATTTTTGGAAAGTCATTTCTCAGTATGTTCTTGTATTGGTTGGTGTGATGGTGGTATTGAATACTAAATGAACTGATAGGAAAGCTGATTTTGTTTTCTTGACCTCTCAAAAATTAATTTTAGACTTTAATGTCATGCCCTAGATTGAGGGCTGGATAAACATCATTGGCCATTGTCTGACTATAAACAAACCAGTCTGGACAGACAAAATGAGAAATTTATAAATCATAGCTTTCGCTTTTATTTCCCTGTTGATGTCTGGCATATTATTTTTGTGGGAGAATGTTTGAAAAACTGTATTATTCTTCTTGCTTAAGAAAAAAATTGTGTAGCTAGTGAGAGAACTACTTCCAATCTGGGAAAGCGTCAGTTTTCTTGCTGGAGATTATTTGGAGCGCAGCGTAAACATTGGGAATAAAATGTGGAGCTGTCTTCACCAAGGAAAGATGATGATCTGACCAAAAGTTAAACTGTAATTTAAAATGACATTTTCTCCTTATTTATTTTATAAGTAGAAGAAATGCTGCTTGTATCACAAAGCAGGTAACTCTAATCCAATGTTAAGTGTGGTTTATTTGGTAACAAATAGTGGAAACTGAGAATCTTGAATTGTAGGGCACTGAATGACCCATATATATCCTTTAGCAATTATTATCTGACTCTCTTTTGTCAGGTTTATGGCTACTAATGACTTGATGACGGAACTACAGAAAGATTCTATTAAGCTGGATGATGACAGTGAAAGGAAGGTGGTGAAGATGATCTTGAAATTACTGGAAGATAAAAATGGTGAGGTGCAGAACTTAGCTGTCAAATGGTATGTATTCTTTCTCTGTGATGTAAAAAATCATCTGTTGACTGAAAAACATAAAAAATTAAAAAATAAAGGACCACTGCTATGCAAAATAAACGTGAATCTGTTGTCCACATAGGAACCTTTGCAGGTTGTCTGCATTAATCATAGCTTCTTACAGAACTATCTTTTGTCAACGTTGCAATTTAACGTTTGGGGTTTAAGGGGACAAATATGGTGTGCAGTCATTGCTGAAGGTATATGAACGATGTACTTGTTCTCTGGTGATAAATCTTGAATACTAAATAGATTTTCAAGATCATAGTTCCTAGATAGTTGCCACATTGATATTTAACTGCGAAAACTACTCCGATACTACAGTACCATGATCTGCTTTCTCAAACAGAAATAACATAACCAAGGCTGTGTATTTACCTTTTAATCAAATATAGAACTTACCTCTTCACTAGCATTTGAAATATTGTGTGAATGGTTTTACGTGCTTTACAGGAACCGCAGATGTTTTATGGGGTCAGGGTGCAGTTACTTGCTTTTCAGAGGCTTCTGTTGGTTCAGTGGCGTTTCTTCCTCCCTTTATTTAACTTTACCTGTGGTGTGGTGTTTCTGGCTGTGTTCCACCTCTTTGAAGAGGTGCTACATTTATTATGACTTTTTGTACTTAATTCTTCTGACTCCTTTTGCCTCCTATAAGGAGGGCATCTCTGTTAAGAAGCTCCTGGTGTTCCGATAAGAATATTTCTTGTTCATGATCTTTTTTTAAATATCCCATCTGATCTACTTGAGTCTCAGGTTCTGTGAAGCATGTGTTGAAGTAAATGTACCACTGCAGAGTTTGGGACAGCTTTGAAGAAGTTTCACATTGTGACTAGCTCAGTTAGTTTGTTTCAGCTTGTTCTTTACAATTTGACCCATCACATGAACAAAGCAGAAAATTAAAGCCTGTGCGTACATAAATCTGCTTATATACTTACAAGAGGCGCTTGCTTTGGCTTCTGAAATATTTTATGTGATAACTAAAACCTTTCACAGAGGATCTAATACGAGAGTAGCAAGTTTCCAGCCAAAGTTTAATGTTCTGTGAGCTGTATAAATAATATAATTATCACAACTTTTTCACTACTCTTATAAGAGTTGCAGTTTTGTTGAAACATGTCTCCTGCCAGGTTTTCTAAACAACACAAACCAACATGTTGCTTTTGAATGTAAAGCCCTAAAACGTCAAAGTACCTTGTGGCACAGCTTAAGTTTTTTGGCTTGGAAGCAGGGTGCCTGTGCTCAGTCAGAAGAGACACATGCATGAAAAGTATTAAGTAGATTATTATGAAACTTGGCTCGGGCTTAGAGCTGGCTTTTTGTAAAGTAACGTTCTGTGGAAAAAAATGGTTGCAGCATACATGCAGCACTCATCTACAATGCATAGCCTGAAGTTACCCTGAAATTCAGATTAATGCACGCAGTGTATATGTAACAATCTTTAATGACAAGGTTAGGATTTTGGACCTAAAGTGCAGGTAACGTTAAAGACTTCAAAGGAAAGAGAATGAGGAAAATAGATAGCTGCCTGTGCAGGTGGGCATGGCCTGTGCTTTTCTTATTAACCGTTCTTCCATTTTTAAAGTTCGCTTTGACACACTGATAAAATGCTTGGATTTAATTAAAATGACAGAATCAATTTAAAGTTTGGAATACTTTTAGAAAAAATCCAAGCAGCGTTAAAGAACAGCATTAAGTTTCTTGTAAGGGGACAAGAAACAAGATGAAAAACTTCACAGGAAATTGTGAGCTTTCATCTAGAATTTGTACCTTGAGTGTATCAACTTTTTTGGCATTCTCATCACTTGCAGATACGCTTTTTTGGGGGGTGGGAGGGAAGGGGATGCAGATGGGATGAGGGGCCAGTGACACCACTGTAAAAAGGCACTTTTTTATTCAGGTAACTTAGACTCACAGTATTGTTCTGTCACAGTTTTAAGCCAGTCTAAGCTAATTTTGCTGCTGTTCTGATGTTCTTCCCCTCTGTGTCCATTTTCTTGAGTGCATCTGGTTTTGTTGTAGACTGGTTCGGGGAGTTAGATTTCTTCTGGCTCAGCTCTCTCCTCCTACATTCAGATGAGCATTGGTAGCAACAATACTGGGAGTACAGGATAGGAGAGGTTGAAGCACTGCTGAGCTGTAGTTTAAGGCAGTTTAAGATGATCTAAACTAGATTTTCGATCTGCTACAACGCTAGGTAGGAACCTAATTTGTTAATTTAGATTTGGCCAGTCTATTTTCCCCTACTTCTTGGTTTTAAAATATTTTGTGTTGCTGTTCTTTATTTGTGTATTTCTGTTATGTGTTTGCTGCCACTTTCAGCTGAGGAAAGCATAAACTGTGTTTAGATTACCTTATTAAATTAAATGCTCTGGTGCTCTTTAGAGACTATCAGCAGGAACTTTCATCAGGCTGATGCTTGATGACCCATTCAAGTATAGATTCCCTTTCATAGGAGTGCCTTAACAGTACACAGAAAGCTCTGTCCTGCTGAATTTGTATTTGAGACAGCTTTTTTTGGGGGGAAGAAAGATTTGCAATTCGTTGGGGAATCTTCCAGCTAGGTCCATGGAAGCACTGAATGGCAATGTTACTGATCAGTCCTTAAAAAGGAAAGAATCTCTTCAAGGAGGATTGTTCTTTCAAGGTTTGGTTACTGATGCCACTGAACAGAGAAGATTTGAAGTAACTCAGAGCAGTCATAAAGCAATGTTTTTTTTCTTATGCAAGTGTAGTAACAAGTAAGTTTTGCCTTATCCACTAATCTCTTTCACATTTGGATAGGAAGTGCTCTGTTGGTTAAAATGCTGATGAACTTGTTTCTCATTATCTCTTCAAAGCACACTGGTGTTTTTGTTTTTGAACCTTTCAGCTATATCATACTGCTTTTGGATAGGATAAAACATGTTTGTCTTTGCTGAACAGCTTGAGAGTTCATGGATACTTGGGTAACTATCTTGCAAGATGGTTGTGGTGTTCATCTCTGAATCAAAATGAAAATAAATAAACTGATTTAATACTCTTGCATTAAAAATCAGCCAGCTTTGACCCTACAGAGAAGAAAGGAGTGTAGTCATCAAACTTCTGTTATTTCAGGCAGTAGATGCAAACTAGGTCAGTTTTTTCACCTTGTCTGTCTTAAGAATATTTTAGTGTGTGTTGTGTTTTTTTCTGAAGGACTTCTTTGTTCTGATGATCAAAAGCTATTTTACAGTCAGCCAATGTAAAAAATACTATTGGATGTTCTTACACCATTCATGCTTTAAGGCTAGTTGTGTAGTGCCCTGAAAGGTACCCTGAGCACCTTGTGGTGGCGGGAGTTTTACTGCCTGTAGCTCTATCCAAGGTTACCTGCATCTGGATTAGACAAGCGGTGTGGTTTGCCTGAGTGTGGGCTGGATTGTTTGTGCTTCGCTGCTGGTAGTGCTCTGCTGGCCCAAACTGCCATTAATCACTCCTTATGTTCAGTGCTGCAGTTTAAGGATGAACTGCTTCCCGGTCTGGTAGCTATTTATGGGGTGATACTCTGCCATTAAAACCTGTACTGATACATTTGTATTGTTTCACACTAAAAAGCTTCCTGAAACTTAAAATAAATAATCATTCATCGTATATGTATATATCTCAAAATATGAAATAGAAAAGTGGGATTGAAGTAACTGCTTCCAGTGATTCCTCCCCTTGTCATCCTGTAGTTTATCTGCATTTATCAGCCTGACTTCTCCGGGCAGTAGTTCAACGTAGGGAACCCTGCCTGATGCTGCGAGTGTGAGTCATTAATGTGAGCAGGATGATGCACATATGTTGTGTGGCTGAGCTGGTTTAGCAGCTTTAAAGTGTTTTGGATGCTGTGCTAATACACTGTTATACATCCTGCTATATTGGTGATTTGAATCAAATACATTTATTTTCCATTTGTGAATTTTAACTCTTCCCTGTAAGTAAATGTGTTTCTTTGATAGCCATACTAATTTCAGCCTACATTTGGTTGTGAGATGACATCCCTCTTCCTAGCAGGGAGGGCATGCTATGAACACTTTTATTTTCAGATGTATACAACTTAAAGGAGATGCTGCTATAGTTGCTGTTTATTTCCATAGACAGCTGAAGGGGCTGTTGACTTTAAGGAAAGTTGGATGCAAATTATTGGAAAATGTGATTTTTCAATGAAAAGGAAAAGATCAAAGAGGACTTAATAACGAAAACGTACCTCCAATTAAAAAAAAAAAAAAGGAGAAGTAGTTTTTCTCCTTTTGATAAGCTGAGTTTGCAACCTGATGCTAACAATAAGGTCTGTAAGTGATATCTCCTGATTTGAAAGGCCAGAAAAGATTAAGGTAGTGTTTTTTACAAATGCTATGTCAACTTTATTGAACATAATCAGAATTAAGAGGAATGAATAATGAAATGAAGATGCTAATTCAGGTTAAGTCTGGTTTAACGCCTTCTATGGACTGTAATTTCAAGTGTTTGTGTGAGTGACTTATGTCACTTCAGTAGTTTGTCGTTTTCAGACATTGGCAAAAAAAGTGTTTACTTAACTGATAATCTAATGTGTCTAACTGACCAACTTCTGGGCTGATTATTTTAGTTTCTCTTTATTTACATTGAAAAACTAAGCATCCTACCCGTTATTTTAGGTGTTTTCGCTTCTGGAGCAACTTTTTTTTTTTTTGGTGGAAATACGGTCTGTCCGTCATTGGTGCGTAAAAAGATGGTGTCAGCTGCAGATGCCTGGGATGTGGGAGGTGTATTTTCATAGAGCTGTGCAAATCTTTGCAAACTGCAAAAGCAGGAGACGCGATCTTCATATCAGCAAAAAGAGGGCTGACATTGCCACCTGGAATCTCACCAACCAGATCGCTTTTGATTAATAGACAGCGAGTTTGCTGTCTTTTGGGATTGCTACTCTGAGGGCTACCTGTAGTTTTGAGATGTTGCTGAGGTTTGGTTTTATATTAATGTTTCTGTAATTGTACATCTGCTTGTTTATGCTTCTGTTTACAATACTTTGTTGGGGTATGAAGCGTTATAGATGCAAAATAGTTCCCACAGATTCTGTGGTCACACCTTTCTGGACTGTAGTCTTGACTGAAACGCACAGGGAATTTACTCTCTTCAGACTGCTGTGGATGGTTGCCATACCTTGGAATTGTGATCGTTTCTGTTTACGTGCTTTGTGCTTGCGTTGCTTGCAAAACAGTTTGTTATGCAGTGAGAGTAGAGCAGTGCAGTGGTGCTGTGCATAGCCACTGACTGCCAGCGGTGTGCTCTGGAAGAGGAGCTAGTGATGGGAAGGCTTGGTTGAAGAGTGAAATCAGGTTGTGGAGAAATCTGAGAGCTTTTTGAGCAGCTGGAGAAAATGTTTCAGCTTCCAGGGATGCAGTCAGGGATGGCTTGGCCTATCTGTGTCTGAGAGAAAATTCTTGGTGGTAATTTGTGTGTTGGCAGATGCTCATCTACAAACTTGCCAGGGCTTTTGTACTGGGGGGGAGAAATTGTCCTCGCTCATAGCAGTGTCTAAAAATTACCCTAAGACTGCAGTATTCATTTTTCATGATTGAAACAATAACATGACCAGATTAAGGTTGTGGATATGGTCTTCTGAATCCCTACTTTCTGGGATTTAGCAGCTGTGGAGGTGGTTAGCTGGAATGTGAAGATGTTGGTACTGCCGCTGGCCCTCAATTAAAGGATGGTGCCAGCTTAGGGCTCGAGTTTTGAGGTTTTTAACCAAGGCTGCTCTGTTAGGGTTGTTCATTTCTGCAGGAGTAAGCTTGCCTGCTGAAGCAGGTGAGAAACCGTTCCATTGCATCTTTGTTTCTGTGCACTTAAAGAGCTTCTTTTTATGCCTTTCATCCTATATCAGCCGGTATCTCAATTAACACTTCTCTTGAAATTACCTGCATGCGGAACCTTCTAGAAATGTTATACCAAAGTAGTTTTTATGTAGTTATTTTTAAGATAGCTGCATCTCTGCAATTCATTCTATTTTGCAGAGCATTTTACAATCTTCCTCAGTTTATGGCACTGGGGCAATCATAAGGTCTTTGACCTAATTTGGGGAGTTGGCCTCCATGTCAGATTTGTTTGAAGATTTGTGCTGGAAAAAAAAAAAAAGTGTAATATTGCAGTGCATGTTTTTGGTAGATATGCTTCGTCTATGCTGCTTTTTGCTGCCTTTTTTTTTTTTTTTTTTAGTTCCCAAATTGCAGTTATTTTGAGCAGGCTCTATGACACGAGTAGGGTGTTGGTGGCAAGGAGAGAAACCATGCAGGTTACACTTTGTGAAGGAAGGCCTGGAAAAGAGTAGGTACGATTCTCTTGGGAGTTGGCAAAAGCATGTTCCAGGGCTTTTTCTGTAGGTGCTGTGCCTCAAGTGCTAACAACGTTTTGATTTCATGGGGGCAGGGTGTTATGAGTATTGCCACTGAAAGAGAAACTCATAGGTTTGCCTAACATAGTGACAGACCACTGGTGCCAAGACGTTGGAACTTACTCGGTGGTTACTATCATAACGTAAGTTACACATAGTGCTTGAATGCAAAAGTTTGCTTTATGTAACAGATAAGTTATTGCACGTGCTTTTCATGTCTGCACTTTCTTGCTGCCTTTTGCTTCTGTTGGGCATTTTTGATGACAGTTAGCTCTTGCTACTGTGACTTGTGGACATGGGGAAGAAAGGTAACAGTAATGGGGGGCACGTAGAGCAGGCTTTAGGGGTGGAAGGTGTATGTTGTTGCCCTCTCATATAGAGCCATGTTTGCTAGCTATCCTAGAGTGAAAGCTGTAGATCTCAGGCCTTTCAATCCAGCTGGAGTCACTGGCCTGCAGTCTTCGAAGTTTAAGCCTAGTCTTCCCGTCTAGCTCCCTCTAAAATCTGTGTCTGGCATCTAGTTGGGGCTGTTGGAACATGGTCTTTTTTAAGAGTGGAGAAAATGGGTGACCAGATCAGGTGGACAATGATTTTGAAGGCCCACAGTCATCCTGTGGTGGGAGCTATGTGGTGAAAAAGGGTGACTTTGGAGTGACAGAGAGGACATAGACAGTAAGAAGTGTGAAAGGTGTAGGGAACTTGGAGTGTGTTTGGAAGCTTTTGTGGCAGGAGTGGACAACTTGATGCTCAGAGACAGGATAGAAGACAGTTTCAGAGGAATTTGGAACAGACAAGTTTGTGTTTACCCTGTAGGTGCTTCTAAACTGTTTTATTAGACTGTTCTTTTCTCCCCCCTTGTAAAGTCGAAAGGACAGTAGCTGCATCCAGAAAGAGGAATCAGTAAAATATACAACTTCAAAATGAATAAATTTATGTTTGACTGTACATTCAGAAGTTAATTCAATAAGGTCCGAGGGGCCAAGTTGCATTTCAGTGAGAAAATCCAAAGCATGTATAGGTTGACAAGTAAAATTAATAGCAGGTAACATTTTGCTGTTGACAGCTCTTCAGAATTGAGGTACGCATCCTCAGATCTTCACTGCTAAAACAATCCAGAAATTGGTCTCCCCAGCAGTACCAGCAAGGTAATAAAAGAGTGGGGTTGTCTTGCTCTGTCTTGGCAAATACAGTACTGAGCTCCTAAACTGACTTGAGTGCCTGTATGCTGAATGCTGTTGCCTCGAGCCTTTCCTTCTGAATGCGATGGGTCACTGGCGTGTTCCCCTGCAGCTGCCTTCCTGACAGTTTTATTAGCTAGTGGTGAACCCAGGATCCAGCTGTGTTCTTGGAGACTTAGGCTTCAGCTCCAGACCCATTTCCAGTAAAACAAGACAGACTGCTTCGCTTGTTGTCTTGTGTGCTTGTCTCAATACATATACAGCAACTTTTTCCTTTAGATTATGAAGACTCAGGGGTGTTTTTTCAGTCTTAAAATACTTGTGGGTTTTTATAATACAGTAATGTGGGAATTAGATGATTTAGGCTTAAAGGAAGCTTTTGCCTGAGTGGCATATCTTGATTTAGATTTTGGACTATCTGCTTTCAGAGTAATAGTCTTTATTGACAGATGAGTATCTTGCCAGATATCTTGGACAGAATTTCTGCTTGCATGTTGATTTTTATTTCTTCTTTTGTACGGTTGACTTAGTGCCAGTGTTTTTTTTTTTTTTTTAAATATGAAACTTGCTCTTTTAATTCAGAATCGCTCTCAGAATCTTAGGAAATAAAGCCAAAGCATTTTTTTCCCTGCTGTAATCACTGAAAGGAAATACTTTGCATCTAGATTGCTTGCTTCCAGTAATCTAGTACAACTCGACTATCATGTATTGCGCTTCTTCATTTACTAGCACTGCATGCTGCTATTTGTTACTCGGGGTTTTGCGCTACCATCATCTGGCAACTCCATTATTACATTGGATAATCACATTTATGAAGTTGGAAGTTCTCATCCCACCTTTTTCCCTAGTGTCTTGGGCTTGTTTTTTTGTTTTGTTTCAGTAAAATGCTTTGAGAGGGTAATTTAGGGAAGAAGAAATTTACCTACCCTTGTTTCAAACTTACTTGTGACCGAGCTGTTCTAAAAGCTTGATAGCTGCTATTGGTTTCTGATCAGTGAAAACTGAATTATAAATTAATGCATTACAACTTTTTTAATACTATTTTTTTTCTGAATATGGGAAGACAGTCTGTCTTACTCCAGGGTTCTGCCTTGACAGTTGACAAGTATTTAGATTAGACAAATACTTCTAGTTGGAAGTTGTTCTGTTGTTAATTATGTTAATCTGTTTTACAAGCAGATGGTGCAATTATTTGTAAAACTTATGCATATTTCAGATGTTTCAGTAATAATATGGCCCTCAATCATTGCAACCTCAAAAATCCAATGTACTTGTAGTAACTGGTGGCATGGCTTTTGAAAACTTAAACTTTGCTTCCTTACACTTAATGTTACTTTGATAACAAGTTTGTTCATCTTTTCCTGTAGGGTTTCAGTTTGGTTTCAGCTCTCCAAAGTTAGTGTTTACTAAGCCTGCAGAGATTATTTTATTCTCTTGTTAGCTTTGCTAGAATAAATCTTAACGAAAAGCAGATGTATGCAGTATTAAAGTTCAGTGCAGGGAAAAAGCTATATGGAGGCATCGTATTTTAACGTAGTCCTAATAGAATTGGTTTGCAATTGGCTTAAAGATGCTCCTTTTCTTGCATTTGTTCATACACTTATTTCCATATGCTTCAATTTTATATCTGTGGTTTGTAGAGTGGTTGTCTGTGTACATTGTGTACGGTGTTGAAGGGCAGATTAAAAAAAAAAAAAAAAAGATTTGGATCCTCCCTTGTGATCTGCAGAAACATCCCTGGCTTCTGGCTCTGTTGGTTGCAGCAGGAGGCTGCTGCAGCTCTTGAAGCCACTTGATCGCTCTGGTGTCTCAGCAGAAGACCACACAGACCTGATGAAACCCTTCCACAGGCTTGCTTGGATCATGCACTGCGAGTTGGGTGCTAACGTACACAAAAACGACATCGCGACAAAGTTTAAGCTTCTAAAAAATGCTTCTGAAATAATAACCTTGTTCAAGTCTTTCCACTTCCTGAAATCATAACCCAGTTAGGTGAGCCCTTCATATCAAAAGTCATCTCACACATCCAAGTTCACACTGAGGGTGCATGTAGAATCTCTTGAAAACCTTCTGTGCCTTCTTATTGTAGCTCAGGTTGAATTTGATGGTGATGCAAGCTGAAGCATGTATCATAGGTGGAAAAGCATTGAGATGCTGCTGTGAATCAGGCTGTAGGATTTTCTTGATGGGACATCTAGATCAGCCATAAAACATAACCCGGGGAAGGTCTGTGCTCCAGATTAAGACAGTGTGCTATCCATTATCCCTTTAATTGACCTGGAAGAAAAACTAAATAGTGCTTTTCTCGAGATGCATCTGTGTTTCTGTGAATTCTGCTGGTGAGCTACACTTCTAGTTCATGGTTCCCATGTTTTCTGTAGATGGTCCTCACTACTGCTGTCTCCATTTTTGCCTCAAGCCGTTGCTTGTTCTCCTGTGTGGCTTGTATGCAGTTCCTTAGTCTGCAACCCTTGCTTTTGTCAGGGTCAGTCCAAAACTGAAGCCTGCGGAAACTTACTAACTCGAGCTTCCTATTGCATCTCACCTCGTGTTGATGTTACCTTAGGAAGCGTGCTTTGATTGGGTGTAATGTGATAGATTTCCCTGCAGAGGGAGAGCAGCTGGCAAGATCATCGTGCAGAAGCTCGTAGAACAACGGAGCTGTGTCTTTCAGAGATGTTACTGTTTGTGCAAGTTGACTACTGTTTTTTAAATGGAACACACAGCTTAAAATACTCATTCTGCAGAATTTGACATGTTTGTTGTTAATGTAACATGTTTGGGGGAGTGGAATTAAATTAAAAGAATTGGTAAAGTCTTTCAAAACTGATTTGCCATTTCTGAGGTGGTTTGAAGGCAGGTGTTTTAAAAGTTTAGGGAGAAACCAGGTAAGCAAATCTGGAGTGGAGAGGGAAAAAGAGTGAAGTCTTGTTCTTATGGAGCCTTTTCACAGGTGAATGGAATTATAAAGTAACTTATTTTTACAACGTAGTGTTCCTTGTTTTGCTAATATAACTTTGGTGATTGTGGCCAAGTGCTTACACTACCACTTTTGTGTTAGAGAAGAACTAATTGTATTGTGGTTCTTGATGTTAGTTTTGATTAATTTATGGGATCTGCTGAGTACTGAAATGATGTCTTTTTTCATAACTACTTTTATTGCATAGTGGCTAATAGATGTAATCAGATCATGTATTGTATAGTAATTAAACACGGTGAGAAAATGCATTAACACAGCAAGAACGTGGGAATACTTTTGATACCAGTACAAAGCAAAGAAAAGCAGATGGATGGCAGCATCTAAGGCCACAGAGAGACAGATGAACTAGACTTCACCAGAGACCTGCAGCTTCAGTGTTTTGAACAAATGGGAACACGTGACTAGAGATATAAAAAAAATTGTCCTTATTCTCAAACAGAATAACTAAACCCCCCAAGTTTGGTGATGTTTTTTATCGTTCCTCCAAGTGCAGTGTGTAAAGGGGTGCTTGGAGTCTGTAAATGAAGACCAAGTCATTGATTTTTATTTCACTGTTTGCATTCAGTTAAGGCACTCTGAGACAGAATGGGTCTGTCAGACTGAACCCAGGTGTTGTCTAGAATAAAGATGCAGTAATCGAGAAGTTTGCTTACTTGTCCAAACTGTGTGGACGGACACTGATGGTCAAACGCATGAACTGGTGTCTCTGGCTAGGTAACTTAGTTATAACTCTGGGCATTATGTATGATGAAGTTAAGAGGGACTCAGACTTTGAGACTGTGAAGCAGAAGAGTTACGCAGAAACTGTTTCCATCAATGGATTAAAAAACCAGATGAACTAAACCAGTAGTTTGTTACTAGATGTAAGGTGAGTTTCTCAGCCTAACCAGTTGAAGGTTTTTGGATTTAAAAATTCTGCTTTGTATTGCTACCAAAACCAATCTAAAAGTTTGTGACTTCAAATAAAATAGTGAAATAAAATGAAGGATTGAGGGTTTTATTTAAGGTTACAAGCCTAATACCTTTCTTTTGTTTATACAGCCTTGGCCCTTTGGTGAGTAAAGTAAAGGAGTATCAAGTGGAGACCATTGTAGATACACTCTGTACAAACATGCTTTCAGATAAAGAACAGTTACGTGACATTTCAAGCATTGGCCTTAAAACTGTGATTGGAGAACTCCCCCCAGCTTCCAGCGGTAAGGAGCTTGCTATTCAAGATATTCTTCAGTTTTCTTCTGTGACTGTACTCACAGATTTTGCTGGTTTAAAAAACTTTTTTTTTTTTTTTTGAACGGAAGATTTGTATGGATGGGGAAAATTAACTTGCAGTATTCAATCATTGGTATAACAAATCAAGTGTAAAAGCTCCTATCTTAATAATTGTGTGGTGGAATGTTTCTAGGCTCTAGCACAGCTAAATCTCATCTTGCTTTTTGGTTGATAGTATACTTTTAAATTGATTGTAACTCATTTTTCTTCAGTGATCTGATTTCTTGTCTCAGTTTAGGTAAGTGTTTTGGAATGTACCCAATGTTTCTAACAATTGCCTGCTAAATTAATGCAGTGCTTACCTGCAGTTTTAAATGAGTGCAGTCTTTACTCCAAAGCTGATGTTAATGATGAATAGCTCATCATCGTGGTGTTACATTTTTATTCAAGTGGTTTTCTAATATTGTAGGTTACCGTATGAATGAGAATAGAAAAGTGATTAGAAAGGTTTTGGACATGAATTTTTAGAGGCTGAGGTTTCTTAAATTAAAAAAAAAAAAAAAAAAAAAACAAAACACCAAACCCTCTGATTTTGACATCCTCTATTGGAAGTCCACAAGGAAATTATGAATTTATCGGGTAATGGTGAGATGCAAAAACTTATAAATAAATAAATCACTTGAAGCTTTTATTATTCTTTTATATGCCCACACAAAACAAAAGCAGATTTTCAGCTGCATGTAAGGCTCAAAGACAGCAAAATCTTTCAGTATAAAAAAAAACAAACTATATTTAATACAGGTTGGACTGATATTAATTACACATTTAGATTGCAAAAATAGGGTTAAAAAAAAAAAACAGAAAACTTAATGCAAATGAAGATGAGTGCTAGCCGTTGTGAAGCAGTTCATGTTTCCCTGTTTCCCAATATTACACTAAACGATGCGGGGAGTTGCGTGTATGGTGGAGGGAACCTACGTAGATACAGTGAAGAAATTTTAACTTGAATTTTAAAATACATTGGGTATATATTTTGTCCTTTTTTTCAGATGTTGCAGCAGTATTTCAAATAGATTTAAGTAGCTTCTTATGCAAAATCATTCTACAATCCTGTTTCATTTTACAGCTGTTCTTTAGAAGTAGCTTTATCTACTTCTGTGCTTCCCCTTACCTTTTAGTTACTCCTTTATTTCTACCTATATTCCTTTTACTTATTGCTCTAGACTTGTCTTGGTCTTCACTTTCCTTTGCTTGCCCTGCCAAAAGCAGTGTCCTTTCTGTTGTGCTCACCTTCTGAATCTAAAGCTATCCTACTCAGTATGTTTCTGTGTAGTCTTCCAGTTCTAATGCAGAGCATAATACTTTACATTAGCAAAGCAACTGGCTGTTCAAGCTTGTTTTGTTGGGTGTGAAAGCTTCTTCATATTATGTTCAGCTTCTCATAGTGACAAAGGGTATCTGGTGTTTAAAACCTGTATTTTCTCATTACGAAAACGCTGAGGTTTTGTTGTACTTTCAGGTTCTGCATTAGCGGCTAATGTTTGCAAAAAGATCACAGGGCGTCTCACTAGTGCTATAGCCAAGCAGGAAGACGTGTCTGTTCAACTGGAGGCACTGGATATCATGGCTGATATGCTGAGCAGGTAAACGTCCCTCTTCCGAAATGCTGGTGAATGCTGATAAAGTACTCCTTAAAGCTTGAACTTTGAAATCTTTCAAATATTAAATATAAATTATTTTAAGTTAAAAAAAATATGGCAAGATATTAAGTACAGATGAAGCCTCATTTTCAAAAAAAAGTTAATGTATTGAAGATAAGTTGGTTGATAAACTGATTATTGCTTCATCTTCTGAGAACTGTAGCTTTAAGCTAATTTTCAATGCTTGTTGCTTTGAAGGTATATTTTAAACTCCTTTGTTGTGTTTAAGCCTTTGGAATGTTTAAAAACTTAATTGTAATCTCTGTGATGTTTTGAAAATATTTAAAATAATTCTGGTAGAGTATATGAACAAAGTTACCTAGATTCAATTGGTTTGAGTTTGTGTTTTGTCTGTTTTAAGGCAAGGAGGACTGCTTGTTAACTTCCATCCTTCAATTCTGACCTGTCTGCTCCCCCAGCTGACTAGCCCCAGACTTGCTGTGAGGAAAAGAACCATCATTGCTCTTGGTCACCTGGTTATGAGTTGTGGCAATATGGTTTTTGTTGACCTCATTGAACATCTGTTGACAGAGCTGTCTAAAAATGATTCCATGTCAACAACTAGGACCTATATACAGTGTATTGCTGCTATCAGTAGGCAAGCAGGTCATAGAATAGGTAAGAAAATTACATAAATTATCTGTAACTAAAAAGTTCTTTAGATGAGAATAATGACTTTGCTAATATTCTTTTATCAGGTGAATATCTTGAGAAAATAATTCCTTTGGTTGTAAAGTTTTGTAATGTAGATGACGATGAACTACGAGAGTATTGCATTCAAGCCTTCGAATCCTTTGTTAGGAGGTAAGTAATTCTCAGGTACCTGTGTGATGTACCTATGTGTTGTGTACTTTTTGTTTCTAAGTGTCAACTGGTAGTCTCCTTGGTACAATGTATTTTTGCAAGCTTTGAGCTGGAACTGTTCCTATAACTGTCTTAAATGTTAAGCAGTATGCTTAACACGTATGTCTGCACTTCATAAACTCTACTGTGCCAGGCTGTCCACTACTGATGAGGGATAAAAGCAAAATCTTGATATCCAAAGGCATGTCTTGGTCTTGTGCAATCTTCCAGTCTAGTAGTTTGGGTCCTTTCTGAAGTACAGATTCAGATGGATGCATTTGATGACACTTGCCTTGGCTATAACATCTTCAGAGTTTAAGATGTGATAATTTCATCTTCTAGGTAGAAATGTTTAAATTCTTGTAGGTAATTTCACTTTACTTTTATTTTTGTACTATGCAGATGTCCTAAAGAAGTTTATCCTCATGTATCTACTATTATAAACATTTGTCTTAAATACCTTACCTATGATCCAAATTACAATTATGATGATGAAGACGAAGATGAAAATGCTATGGATGCTGATGGTGGTGATGATGATGATCAAGGTATGTTTGGTTTTTGGTGAGGGGGAGAGAAAGAGCCTGTGAACTTGCAGTGGTCTGAGAAAATGGGTGGTATTGCTAATAAGTACAAGTATTTGAATGGCTTGTATATTTCTGAATTCATTTTTTAAGATATGTTTAAAAACAGCATATGAACTCATTTAAATATAAATATACAATAAAAGTACTGGATGTTACTGCTGGAGATAAATACTTCTAGTGGTGAATGTAAAGTACAAGAGAAATACTTTAAAATACTTTGAAAGATGGAAAAATGAGATGGTAAAAGCTAGCAGCATCTAAAATGGATGATTGAACTGAAGTAAGAAATGTGTTGGTTAATGAATTGAAAATACATATTTGTCATGGGAAAGACTTCTTAATACTTCCAATATATAAAATATCATTATTTAATGCATACAATCTAATACATTGAAAATTGAAAGATACTCGGTGTTTTTCTGTTAGGATAAATGATTTTGACTGAAAAATAGAAGGTATTTATTGTTAATATTGTGGCTAAATTCTTTGCCATATGTAAGGCTTATGAAAACTTGGATACATATAATCTGAACCCAGAGCATAACATTATTATTACTTTAAGATTGAATGAGCTGCGTAGTTGTTGCCTTAATCAATTTGTATTACTTATTGTATGTTTTCTGTGGTCATTTTGGGTATGATTTGGTTTGATGTATTCCTAGAAAGAACTGAATAGAATAATTTGTTGAATCTTGATCAGTTAGTAGCTGTTGCATTTTTGATTATGTCATGGAAAAAGAAGAACACGCTTTAAATCAGTAGTCAGGCTGTAAATGTGATGGGAACCACCTTGTCCAGTTTGCAGCTTAAATAAATACATGTGTAAGACTAGTGTGAGAAAATGGTAGAGAAAATAATCAGTCTTAAGATTTAGGCAGTTCAGAAGCCTTTTATGTATGGTTTGTAACGTACTTTTCCACCTGTTACTTTGGAGTGCCTCACACAAAGAACCAAAGAGTGTTCTTATTAATTGTTTAAAATAAAACTTGATGCTGTGATTGTCTAGATTTGAACATATGCATTTTTTTTTCCTAAGGGAGCGATGATGAATATAGTGATGATGATGACATGAGCTGGAAAGTGAGGCGTGCAGCTGCTAAATGTCTGGATGCTGTTGTTAGCACACGACACGAAATGCTTCCAGAATTCTACAAAACTGTATCTCCTGCTTTAATAGCCAGATTCAAAGAGCGTGAAGAGAATGTTAAAGCAGATGTCTTTCATGCATATCTTTCTCTTTTAAAACAAACTCGACCTGTGCAAAGTTGGCTTTGTGATCCTGATGCAATGGAGCAGGGAGAAACACCTTTGACAATGCTTCAGAGTCAGGTTGGTCATCACATTTTTGTTATCTTGTTGAAGACACATTGAAGTTGTCCTGTTTGTATGGATAGCTCCTGAAATATACTGTGCCATACTTTTGTCATTTGTAGATTACTCTCTCTTTTAGTACTACAGTAATAATTTGTAAGCCCGGGAACTAGCCTAGAACAGTACAGCAGTCTTGGAAACAAAAATTACTAGCTCATGCAAATGTGTTTAGCTGACTTATTCTTTACTCTCACCTGTAAAAGTTGTATGACCTATGTAGTTCTGCCACCTTACCAAAGCAAAGTAGTTCTTTTGTGCACTCTAGAACGTAGGCAGAAAGTCTACCGATAAAGATAAAATTTGATTTGCTACAACGTTTTATTTGCAGAATAAAAAGGGTAGTGTTGTCAAATGGCATTTTCCTTTTTTTAAGTTAATTATTTGACTAAATTTTCAGTTGTTGCTCTATATAGTTTTATTAGTGCTAACCTAGTTTTCATGTGTTTCATCTCACCTTTTGAAGTTAAATTGCTGTTTTTATGGTTACCAATTCTTTTAGAATCTTCATTTCCTACTGTTTATATAACAACTCCGATTCTGTGGAGAAATCAGAAATAGAGAAAAATGTGTCCTAGCCTTCTATATCCCCCAGTGATCAAAGGTGAAAGAAATGTCAGCTACTGAATCAATTAACAGATGTGTGATGGTTACAGGTTCCCAACATTGTTAAAGCCTTGCACAAACAAATGAAGGAGAAAAGTGTGAAGACCCGTCAGTGTTGCTTCAACATGCTGACTGAGCTAGTAAATGTATTACCTGGAGCCCTAACACAACATGTTCCTGTACTTGTACCAGGTATGAAAAACATACTATTAACCTAAAGATTTACTGGCAACTTGGTTATGAAGTTTCTAAATAGAAAAATCTTCACCCTGCTTTTTACAAAAGCTTTGAAGTGTTGCTTCTATTTGAAGAAATTGGCAACATAATCAGCTACTGTGTGAAACCATATAAATATTTTAGTGACACATATCCATTAATCTTGAAAACAAGCGTTGGCTGTAAGTTTGACATTTTTCTTCTATATTTTGATGAAAAGTTGATTTGCCTCTTGTTGCAAGATCAAACGCTGCCCTCTTACATCAAAAATATTGCCCATATTTTAGCTTTTGTAGCCTAAAATGCTGACTTTTGAAGTAAAAAGGAAAAGTAAATTTGGAAAAGTTAAGGGTACAGGTTACCTTTATAATTAAGAAAAGACATCACAAACCATCAAATGGCCCAGGTCCTCTGTGCAGAGAAAGTCTGAAAAGTAATTGTTTGAATAAAGTGGTGAAAGGGGCTTAGAAGCATTCAAGAAATGTTTTCCTGCACCCAACCTGACACAGTTACAGCTATCTTCGTTCAGAAATTTTGAAGTGTTCTAACAGAATATAAATACCCTAACCTAAAAGTACATTTTTCTTTCTTCCAGGAATAATTTTTTCACTGAATGACAAATCAAGTTCTTCTAATCTGAAGATAGATGCTCTGTCCTGTTTGTATGTGATCCTCTGCAATCATTCTCCCCAAGTCTTTCATCCTCACGTTCAAGCACTGGTACCTCCAGTTGTAGCTTGTGTTGGAGACCCGTTTTACAAGATAACATCAGAGGCACTTCTGGTTACCCAACAGCTTGTGAAGGTCATTCGTCCTTTAGACCAGCCTTCTTCCTTTGATGCTACTCCTTACATCAAAGATCTCTTTACTTGTACAATCAAGAGATTAAAGGCTGCTGACATTGATCAGGAAGTGAAAGAAAGGGCAATATCTTGCATGGGTCAAATCATTTGTAGCCTTGGTGACAGCTTGGGTACAGACCTGCCTAGTACACTTCAGATCTTCCTAGAGAGACTGAAGAATGAGATCACTCGGTTAACTACCGTGAAGGCCATGACACTGATTGCTGGTTCTCCTTTGAAGATAGATTTGAGACCAATCCTTGGGGAAGGAGTTCCTATTCTTGCTTCTTTTTTGAGAAAGAACCAACGAGCTTTGAAACTGGGTACTCTTTCTGCTCTAGATATCTTAATTAAGAATTACAGTGACAGCTTGACAGCTGCCATGATTGACGCTGTCCTGGACGAGCTTCCACCTCTTATTAGTGAAAGTGATATGCATGTGTCGCAGATGGCCATCAGTTTTCTGACAACACTGGCTAAAGTATATCCTTCCTCCTTGTCAAAGATTAGTGGGTCCATTCTCAACGAACTTATTGGGCTGGTGAGATCGCCTCTACTCCAGGGTGGAGCACTTAGTGCCATGCTAGAATTTTTCCAAGCTTTAGTTGTGACTGGTACAAATAATTTAGGCTATATGGATTTACTGCGCATGTTAACGGGTCCAGTGTACT